>NC_088399.1:73187650-73487650 GCF_034236695.1 Oncorhynchus nerka
TGACGGGCTTGCCGAGTTTAATGCGTGGTTATAATCTCCCTCTCTCTCTATCTCATATTGTTGAATACATTGTACATACCATTGTATGGTTAGAAATCTCTGTTTCTATGATGAATTTTGTGGTGCTTTTTTCATTGTCTTAAATATTATAGTTTGAGGCGAAACAGTACGTACATGACAAGGTTTAAAGGGGGGCCTAAAATATAAGGTCCTTTACAAAAACAGTTACATAGAATGTTCTTGCATATAGACAGTCTGGAAGACTAATACTTTATATTTGTTCCTATATTTAATGTTTGTTTTTTGGTCTTTTATGACCCTTTATGTTGATGTCTCGTTGAGTGTACATTGCATTCACCATAAAGCCCGTTAGAGGTTTCTCTCCCGTATCAGCGGCTGCATCTCTTCAGCTGCTTCCTCAAGGGGGAAGCCAGACTGTAGAGGCCATAGATATACAATGACTAGATTGAATCTAGATGTTCAATTACTAGATTGGATCTGTCTACCGCAGATAACAGCTTGTAATGTAATGTACAGGGTTTCTGACGCTAAAAGGCTTCTGAGATTTTATCAGAAAATGACATTCCAAGAGACAAACCAAGCAGTCTTAACCAGTGAAATCTCTCTGCTTAAAGATAAGGGTTGAGCAACACTCATTGACAAAGACTTTACTTAACCCAAACTTGCACCACTGAGAAATTGAACTGTTGTTTTAAGATGAATTTGGTTATACAGTATATTTGAAGTTCCCTCGCAATTCTCTTGAAAATTCTCCACCATCTGTGCAGAGAAATGCATTCTTATTATAGTAAAAATCTAAATTGTTTCTCTGATGCAGTTTCAATCTAGTAAGTGTACATTTATGGCTAACGACAACTACAAGCATCTGGGCAACACATAACGCACATTGGGTTCTGGTCCAGGGAGTCCTGTACCCCCAGAATCACTACATACCCCTTATATACATACAGAAGGGTCTTGTTTTGGCAGTAAAACACAGGGACATTGCAATCCTTAAAAATACATATCCATGAGCTAACCACATGGCCGGGAAGATTGTACACTAGACTAATGTCTGGGATTCTAGACCCCACTAGGCATTCCTAGTTCTACAGACAGAATGACTGACTGTTGCCTTGTTCCTCAAGACGGTCTCGTGCAAAACCAGTGATGCAAATGAGATTATTTACATATGACCCTTAGCCCCTAAAACGTGCAGTAAGCTCGGGTAGTGTTCATTCGGGGTGTTCAGATAGAACTATATTATGTAGACATGCGCTTCTCTGTCATGTAGAATAGGGAATCATGTCAGTTCTGTAACAACAAGACATTTCTATCTGTAACGTTACCTCCTGAATGCAGCAGTGTTTTCTGTCCTACATCGGCCACTGCAACAGCCCTCCTGATCTTATGAATATATTCTTAGTAAAGCTGTTTTTCTTCAGCACGTAAGGGATAGATTCAATCCGTAGCGCTGAAGATCTGCTGTATACTGGGATTCAAATTTAAAGGCAATGTTCCCGCGTTTGCAGAGACTGCATTCACGTTAAACGCTGCATATGTCGGCTCAATTGGAAATGACCTTTAACTTTCAATTGCGTTGTATACCGCTGATACGAGAATTATGTTCTCCTGTTCATTAACCAATTCAATTTAATTACTCAGTCTTCCCTATCAGGATTTGTATGATACTGATAGACATGAAACAGACAGAGGCCCAGTCTACAATAGTTAAATGTTTATTCACGGAACGTTCTGACGTGCACAGTACAAAGACCTTCAATTTATAGTGACACACATACTTCCACACCAACCATCAAATCCGCCCGCCAATAGAGATTAGGGGAGTCCGTGAGAATAGCAGACATCTGTTATCAAAATACTAGACACATTGTTCCCAAAACGTTGATTCTGACTAAGAACTACACTCCAGGTTATATTATTATTCCACTGACTAAAACCACACACAGTATTATAATAATCTAATGATTCTAACAATTACATACATGCATTATAATAATCTAATGATTCAAAACAATTTCATACAATCACATGGTTTCAGACTTATGGTTTCAGGAGTGTAATATTCTAATCATTTATTAAAACACATTTCCTTATCAACCGCAGATCTTCACCTCTATGGATTGAATCTAGCCATAAATCACTGAGTAGAATTGACACTATTTAGAAAGTTAATAGCCTAGACACATTGAATATTGCTCAGTTTGTTCCTTTGTTGTGAAGTGAAACAGAGTGATATTCAGTGTGGAAGCCAGGCTAGGAAGAACTAGGACCTCTTCAGTCCCTTATCACCTGTCCTAGCAAGGATAAGGACAGATAATATTGTTTACTCAGATGTTGACGTTACTCAACTGTAGCACAAAGGCATTAATTCTCATAGCACTTAAAAATCTTGAATATGTAGCCAATACAATGTTAAGGGTGATGGTCATATACAATATTCTTTCTCACTCTTACGGGTAGTAATCATTTGGCATAAACTATGGGTGATTATTGAGTTCATCACAGAGGTATACTGATCAGAAGGTTCTTTATTCTGAATGGAGGCAAAAGTCATTGTTGAACCACAAAGGAATAGATGACCACTATAGTCAGTCAGCTAGAACCAAGGTTAGGGTCAATTCCAATTGAATTCTTCCAGTTTATGAATGGACTGACTTGATATGGAATTGACCCCAACCCTGGCTAGAACCCTCCAGAAACATCTCACACACAACCCATCTCCTCTATATCTGTCCCACACATACATATCTTAAGGGGAAAACAAAACGGTCTCAGTTTACCATGTTTGAATGTGATTATGTTGTTGAGGAGTTACATAGGAATGATATGCAGTGTTAAAGGAATACTTACTTTAAAGCAGCGTTTCGTCAAATTAATTGCATCTCATAGTATGTATGGAAAAAAGGAAATGCTCTCTTTCCCGCTCTCTGTAAGGGAGAGAAGAATGTAGGGGGAAACAATCCTGGTGGCTCATCACAAGACCAGAGTGGGTGAATCTCAATAGTCTTCCCTACATTCCTATCCAACTTCTCAACACACATTGACGGAAAGGGTGCAGAACCTCAGACCTTCTCCTCCAATGTGTGTTGTTGAGGAGGTGAGGAATCAACTAAATACTTTTTGAGTTTTACCCTGAGTGTCTTTGATGCTGGAAAAGTTCTTTCACAGCTGAAGAATGTCTACATCCAACTCCCTAAAGTGTCGCTGCCTACAGGCACCAGGTGACACGGCAGGGAACTCGATCCATTCCACAATTTGAATTTACTACGTTGATTTCTGTTGAATGTTGTACCGATGTAACTGTTAATATTTACTACTATCTCACTGCAGACTTCTCCATGTATTAGATGGTGTGTGTGTGTGTAGTGTGCATTGCATTTCAATGAATGGCAGCGCTTAGCTACCTGACCTCTGAGCTTCATCTCATAGCGAGCCCTTCTTGGGTAGCAGCTGCTCACCTCCACACCAAGTGGTCCACCAAGTGGACTCAGAACCTGAGCATGGTTCGCAAAATTCCAGAACTGTTCCCAAAATGCCCTTTTTTTAAAGGAATCACGGTTGGAGGTTTTTCGGAAACTGGAGGTAATAAGCTAAAGGAAATTCCAACGTGGAACACTTTTTGCTTTTTTTTTTTTATCCTAGTTGCTCCCAATGTCATCGATGATCAAACGACAGACATGCTTCCCGCTCTTTAGTTGGAATGCCAAGCAGCTGTCACAATCAACCAATCAACTGACAGCAATTTAGTTAAGTCAATAACGGAATAAGATCAATAGATGTGGATCGCGTTCAGGACGGGAGCAATTTACTAAACATAGCAGATAGAAATACACTGAATAGAGCTAGCATGATGATTCCATACTCTACAAATCAGTGGTGTATGTTCTACGCAACATATTTCTATCCGAATGTACCACAATGCTGTGTGCCCTACTGAACGGGGCTCATGATCCAACTATTCCGTAGAAGCCAGAGAACATGATTGTGAACCTCAAAATTTCACCAACGAAAGCAGCTCTGTTGTTATGCCTGTTCAAAAAGTGTCAATGTTCAAAAGTTGAACATTTACAGATAATGTATATGATTGCCATTGGTATGAGAAAAATATCATTGTCATCATATATGCAGTGTTGTATAGTTATTATGAAGAGACATGATCAAATTATGGTTGAGGTTTCTTTGGCTTACTGGACTTGAGGGTGGGCGGGGCACCAGGGAGGGGTTGTCATGGTGATAATACATTTACCCAGAACCTCCTGCTGGCCTGGTGGGAAGAGGGCAGGAAGTCCTTATACAGAGTTTTACAGTGAGCTTCTATCTTGTTTTCATTCTCCATTTTCAATAGTCTGTACATTAACAATGCTTTTTATGTTAATATACTGTTTAACTTTACCATGAAATGTCCTGGCAAAGTAATACAAATATATTTATTTTAAAATACATAATGCGTGGATGTATTATAACCAGAATATTTTGATTTACTGTAACCTCGAAGCCTTGAATACTGTGTGTGTGTGTGTGTATATATCATGTTCCTAAGGTTCTGCTCTGCAGGAAATAGAGTGAAGTTAATTAAGAAAATCACATTCAAAAGGACAGAAAACCCAACGGCCAGAGAATAATTTACATTTCATTGTTTACTTCCAAGTTCTTGTTCAAAAAGGTACATTGTCTCTTTGACTTTTTAACAGTTAAAATGTGCTGAAGCACCGCGTTCCTAACTTCTAAAAGCTGCTTAGGACAAATACAGAACATTTCCATGGTAATAATAAAAAACAAAATTGTATTGTATGTATAATAAAAAGTGTAAAACACCTACACAGTAGAAAGCATTAAACGTCACCATTAAAATAAAATAAAAGAGAGAGGGGGGGGGATGTACAAAAGTCTGCAGCACGGGTATTTCCACCAGCGTGTGTCTGGTCCTGGTTGAACACTTCAAAACCAAATCCTTCCTTTCTACTTTGAAATAATCACTGATCGGACATGACTGGATAGGTACACCACCACTGCTTCCACCTATCCCCCACCTCTCAGATGATTTCTTCTAGGAAGTGAAGAAGGAAGGATGCACGTTAAAATTACTCAAGCGGTGTGTAAATAGCTCTGTTCAAATTGTTTAAAAATCCGTCCTTCCTGATTTCCTAGAGGTGGTCACAGAGCATAGGTGATTGGATAGGTGACAGCAAGGGTACCAACCTATTACTTTCCCCAGTCCAACCAATGAAGATCTGTGATTACTACGAGGGAGGGAGGAAGCATTTAAATAGCACTGGAACAGAGCCTGTGTGTGGGAGGGATTCCATGGTCTACTCAAACATGTCGTACTGATCATCGTCTGACCCTGACTCAGCAAAGTACTTCACTTCCTTCTTGGCCCTGCCTCTGCCCGGTCGTTCTCGGGACGCCACGCTGGATTGGCTGAAACGGTTGGAGTCCACATCATCATCATCTGACATGGGGGGCGGGGTCACGGCTACTTTCTTTGATGGCTTCTACACAGGGGGAAGACAAGAGATGACATTTAATTATCTTGTTGTATGGTTATTACAGTCTTTGTTTTTTCAGTATCTTCCTATATCCTACATGATTAAATGACACACACTCTCTCTCTTACCCTGCTGGCAGGGGTTTTGGGTGCTTTCCCAGGTGTCTTCTTGGGACTGAAATCATCCTCTTCAGATCCAGACTGCTTCCTCTTCCTCCCTCCACTTTTACCTGCACAGGTCAGGAGAAACACACCCAGGTTACACTCAGAACAGATGATATGTTCAGAGAACAAGCTACAGTCCAGGGGTTTTCAACATTTCGGTCCTGAAGAGCTACTGGGTGTGCAGGCTTTCATTCAATCCCTGCAGTAACACACCTGATTCAGACTGAAGAGGAAGAAGTGAATATTTTAAAACAGACGTGCTAAGAGCTGGATTATAACCCTGCACAGCCAGAAGCTCTCCAGGATCGGAGTTGGAGACCCCTGTTATACACTGTCAATCTTTAATATCCATGGAAATTGTATGGTGACTGATTCTCCACTGGTCATTGGGAGGTCAGCCTGTACCTTTGAGCGCTGGTGAAGGCTTCTTGGAGCCGGTATCGGAGTCAGAGTCCCAGACAGACGTGTCAAGCTTCTGTTTTGGTGGCGTTTTGGGCGCTGGTGCTTTCCTGGGTTTGAGAGCTGCATCCGACAGCTTCTTAGCTGCTGTGAGTAACAGAGTGAGCCAGTCAATATCAGCAAGACACCATGAGCGCATCTAAAAAGGCACCCTACTCCCTATATAGTGCACTACATTCAGCATCATCAACATTATCAGTATCTTTTTAACCCCCCTTGGTAGTGAGATTTGCATTAGTGCTCCTTCTAGTGGCAGATGGAGTTAGAGTCATAGATCAACCTGTCCTCAGGGAAATTCGTAAGATTTGAGTCCCTCCATTTAGTATATAATATGTTACGTTAAGAATGTAATAGCGGCCATAAAATATCGTATGAATTGGAGGATGTAATGTATCATATACATCTTGAAAGACTTACAGTATTGTGCGTCTTGTTGAGACCGGGCTGCTTCTTGTCCTAATGACAAAGGTTAGGAGAATTCCCATAGAAGGTAATGAGAATTAGGTTATGGTTAGGAAAAGGGGAAGGGGTAGCTAAAATGCCACAGTTGTCCCCGACGTGACTCAAAAGACGCAACCTTTGGGTTGCTAGACGGTCGCGGTATACACCCACCCATCCTCCCCATCGTTCTGCTTTAAGTAACCAGACCATTATTTAGTATGACATGTAACATTACACACAGTTGAAGTCGGAGGTTTACATACACTTAGGTTGGAGTCATTAAAACTCGTTTTTCAACCACTCCACAAAAGTCTTGTTAACAAACTATAGTTCTGGCAAGTTGAGTAAGGACATCTACTTTGTGCATAAGACTAGTAATCTTTCCAACAATTGTTTACAGACAGATCATTTCACTTATAATTCACTGTATCATAATTCCAGTGGGTCAGAAGTTTACATACACTAAGTTGACTGTGCCTTTAAACAGCTTGGAAAATTCCAGAAAATTATGTCATGGCTTTAGAAGCTTCTGATAGGTTAATTGACATAATTTGAGTCAATTGGAGGTGTACCTGTGGATGTATTTCAAGGCCTACCTTCAAACTCAGTACCTCTATGCTTGACATCATGAGAAAATCAAAATAAATTAGCCAAGACTTCAGAGAAAAACAAATTGTAGACCTCCACAAGCCTGGTTCATCCTTGGGAGCAATTTCCAAATGCCTGAAGGTACCACGTTCGTCTGTACAAACAATAGTATGCAAGTATAAACACCATGGGACCACACACCCGTCATACCGCTCAGGGAGGAGACACGTTCTGTCTCTTAGAGATGAACATACTTTTTTGTGAAAAGTGCAAATCAATCCCAGAACAACAGCAAAAAACCTTGTGAAGATGCTGGAGGAAACAGGTACAGAATGATCTATATCCACAGTAAAACGAGTCATATCGACATAACCTGAAAGGCCGTTCAGAAAGGAAGAAGCCACTGCTCCAAAATTGCCAATACAAAAGCCAGACTATGATTTGCAACTGCACATGGGGACAAAATGTCCTCTGATCTGATGAAACAAAAATAGAACTGTGGGGGTGCTTTGCTGCAGGAGGGACTGGTGCACAAAATAGATGGCATCATGAGGAAGGAAAATTATGTGGATATATTGAAGCAACATCTCAAGACATCAGTCAGGAAAGTTCAAGCTTGGTCGCAAATGGATCTTCCAAATGGACAATGATCCCAAGCATATTTCCAAAGTTGTGGCAAAATGGCTTAAGGACAACAACGTCAAGGTATTTGAGTGGCCATCACAAAGCCCTGACCTCAATCCTATAGAAAATTTGTGGGCAGAACTGAAAAGGCATGTGCGAGCGAGGAGGCCTACAAACCTGACTCAGTTATACCAGCTGTCAGGAGGAATGGGCCAAAATTCACCCAACGTATTGTGGGACGCTTGTGGAAGGCTACCCGAAACGTTTGACCCAAGTTAAACAATTTAAAGGCAATGCTACCAAATACTAATTGAGTGTATGTAAACCTGACCCACTGGGAATATGATGAAAGAAATCAAATAGGAAATAAATCACTCTTATTCTGACATTTTACATTCTTAAAATAAAAGGGGTGATCCTAACTGACCTAAGACAGGGAATTTCTACTAGGATTAAATGTCAGGAATTGTGAAAAACTGAGTTTAAATGTATTTGGCTAAGGTGTATGTAAACTTCTGACTTCAACTGTACAGTATCATACTTAATGGAGGTAGACCAATACGTCTGTTTAATGTGGCCAGGCTGTAGATGGAGATTTTTATATTGTTCCGTGTGTTACCTTTCTTAGCTGGAACAGGTTTGTCGAAGGCAGAGCTGCTGGAGTATGAGGAGAAGGCTTTGTCTTCCTCGTCACTGTCCAACTTCAGATCGTCTGGAAGAGAAGAGTAACAGACATTAACCCTCAGACTTATGTACAGACAAAGTCCTTTTTCATAGACAAACACACAAGACTGGCAATAACGACCTGATGGTAATCATCTTTAACCTTTTACTAAAGAAAGAACACGACAAGGCAAACATGCTGATCTTGTTGTGTGAACTCACCACTGTCATTGCTCTTTTCAGAGGAGAATGCTGATTTGGAGGAAGAGAATATACTCTCTGGTTCCTTCTTCTTTGCTGGTGAGACGGTGGTGGTTGCCTGTTTGGGCGGGGGGAAGATATCTTCATCATCCTCGTCATTGGCGCTGTGGTCGTTGTATCGGTCTTTAGTCTCGGAGGAGGCAGTGAAGTCGTCTTTGCAGGGCCGGACGGGCGAGGACGCAGCATCTTCATCATCCTCCTCTTCCTCTCCTCCATCCTCTTCCTCACTGAAATCAAAGGTGTACTTGGGCTTGACCGCTGAGGAACAGACAAAGTTCATTATAAGTGTGTGTTGTGTGTGTGTTTTATTGCAGAAAAACCAACACATTTCGGCTTTTGCCATTATTCAGGGGTTTCACAGAAATAAGAAGGAATGGGGCTTTTAAACATTCCAAAAATCACAAAAAATACACAAACAAAAACATGATGCCATTGGTTAAAAGAGTTGTAGAAAGATGGACCATGTGACCAGACCAGGAAAACTCTGGGCCCAGTTAATCTCTGGTGGAAAGATCTACGTCAACATGACTGGTACTGTACAATCTGTCAAGAAGCAATGGGACGAGCAGCAGTAGTTCCAGTGTTTGGGTTTTGGACATTGGGTTTTGGACGTTCCACTGGTTATTTGGACATTTCACAATTTTGTAGGTGTAAGAATATTAAAAATTTCAGAAGGGGACATTCGGCAAGTAACTTACAAAGAGAGAGAGCAAGCTACTTGTCCCGGTTCCGCTCCTCGTTCTAGCATCTCTTCGTCAAATCAAATTGTATTTGTCACATGCGCCGAAAACAACATTTTTCGTGAAATGTTTACTTACAAGCCCTTAAGCATTTCACTGTAATGTCTGTTGTATTTGGCGCATGTGACAAATAAAAATTGATCTCTTCTCTTAACATGTATTCACCCAGAACTTAATCAAGCAGCTGGAGATTTATGCAAGACTTTAGTTAGGACCTAGTTAACGACTTAACTGGTGTGGTCAAGAAAAATGCCCGTCCCAAGTCCTAACAGGTCAGTGTACATGAAAATGAAGAAAACACCTCACAACAGAGTGAAACAGGGAGCTACCGACTTGCCTAGTTAAAGAAAAGTTACATCAAATAGAAATAAAACTATTTGTCTGAACTTATTAAAAAAAAACAACAACACTTGTTCACGCTTTCCATTTTAAATGGCGGGCCCTAATGAACACAATTCAGGTAAGTGGTTACCTGAGGCCCGTTGTGACTTGGTGTCTCGGGGAATGACTACAGGTTCACTGTCCTCCAGATCGCTCTCTGATTTGGACTCGTCCTCCGACCAGGGATTACGCTTCTTCACCTTCTTACCAGATGATCCTTTGGGTGTGGGGGTTTTCCTGGCTCTTGGAGTACCTGGTATAGAGAAAAAGGTTTATTCATTCTGATTTTTAATCTATCATTTAATAGCCATGAAGTCCCGAAACTGTCTATGTTTGAGAGTTCATGTGTGATTAAAATAAATAAATTAATTTGGTGTAGTTTTAACACTTCTGACTCCCATCTACAAACTGCCCCAAGGGGGGGGATAAAATCCTTGGGTCCACCAACTTCCTCACTGTGTATCCCTCTGTCTCCACCTCTCCCCTAATTCATGACTGAACCCATCTCACTAAGATGACAGACACATGAAAGGAGAATGGAACATCTGCTGACCTGGCTCCTTCTTCTCCCGTTTGACCCGGGGGGCCTTGGGCTTAGCTGGGGTTGGGGCTGGTGTATTAGAGGAGGAGTTGAGGGAGTTCTCCCCTGTTCCTCCATCTGATCCCAATACTCCCATCTCATCATCAAACTCCAACTTCATCACCAGGTCTGCATCACCCTGAGAGGACAACACACACACACACAGTGATATGTCATGTCTATAGCCTGAAAACACACTGAGACCAGCACAAACAATGGAGCTTTATTTTGTGATGGAGTTATACAGTTGAACTAAGCTCATAAGGCATTGATAAGTGATATTCTTCAAGAATCAATGGGTATAATTAAAACAATTACCACAGACTGGGCCTTTAATAATGAGGCATAATCCATTTTAAAAACTACATGTGTTACCTTCTTCTTCTTGGTCATCTTCTTGGAGGCGTCAGTCTTCATGGCCTGTGTGATGGTGGGTACGACCCTGCGGCCGTACAGCGAGGGTAACGTTTCCTCCAGGTGTAGTTTCTTCACCTTGGGCTTGCCCACCTTGCCCTTCACCAGCTTGGTGCCTCTACCTGCACATATGTCTGCCTGCTCCTGGGCCTCGATTTTCTGTCACACAGACAGGGAGAGAATACACCCGTCACCTTTTGTAAATCGTGTAAGTCACTTATTGTTACGGATATAGTTATCCTGTGTGTGTGTGTGTATCCTGTGTGTGTTTCTTTTCTCTCCTTCTCCCCTCACAGGTGAAAATCATCACTCCCCAATCAGTCAACAATCAATCATCAATCAGAAGACACACCTCCTCCTATTTCCTACCCTATCACAGTTCCTTCCCCATGGTTTAAAAACCCCATCATTTGTTTGCTCTGGGGCAATCTCTAGCTCAATCTCTCTGTAAATGCCATGTCTGTAGGTCTCTGTGTTTCACTCTCGCTTTGTGTCTTAACCTCTCTTTCGTTTTAAGCACCTCCATAGCACTTTGTCATCACCTGTGAGTATTGTTTTTGGTTATGGTGTTTGTTTGTTTCTGGTGGGAAAAGTGGGAAACCAAGACAAGTCGCCCATGGGCATACACTACCCGTAGGTGAACTTTGTTAAATACACTAGTTAGAACTGGGCGGACCACCCACTGTATTTTTGGTTAGTTAGTTAGCTGTTGTTAAAGTAGGCTAGTCTAGCTTAGGGGTGTTTTTGAATACTTATTGTTTCTTTCCTTGGGTCCAGCTCAGCCCCTTTTCCTGCTCCCCCCATTACCGTGTGTTTATAAATAACGGTAGATTTCTGTTGTCGTGGTTATTTCGTGCACATTTTTACTTTGTCACAATAATAATTTGCATGAGTTATGTTACGGATCTCATTACCATCCCCCCTAGACTGTCGGGCCAAAAGGGATTCGTAACACTTATATTGAGGTGACATCAATGTTGACGGTTTACAATGAAAGGAGATAATAAAACCCAAACTAAATAAATGACTTTTCTACAAATAGATCCGGCTTTAGTAAGGCCAGGAGAAAGAGACCCTGAAGGTAACCGACCGACCTCAACTAAAGCAGGCTCACACAAGCAGGTATAAATCAGTGGTCTCTTCTTAAACAGTGACTCAGAGATGAGTGGCACCACTGCATGTAGAACTAGTACCACTCACATCCAGTTCCTCAATGAAGACAGCCAGGTCCTCCTTCCACAGGTCCTCAGGAGACTTCCTCTGCAGCTCATTCAACTCTCCTTTCTGTTGAACAACACACACTCAGTTGATTAAAGATATGGTGCTAGCAACAACAAGGTTGTGGGTTCATTTCCCGCCAGGACCACATACACATACTAAAAAAGTACTGATGTGCCCTTACTATGCCCCAAGAACAGAACACACACAACCGTTAGAAGACCTTGCCTACTTGTGTAATGGTATGTAATGTTGCTGCAAATTAATAGCCTTTTGGGGACGATAAAGATATTTCGAATTGAAGTCCTTGACAGTCGGGTGTCTACGCCCTTCCTCTCGGAGTCAGCAGTCAGTACCTTGATGTCTCTCTGTCGGAGCAGCTCGTCCACCTTCTCCTTGGACAGGCACCACAGAGGCATGTTGAGGATGTAGTTGAAGTTTGGTCCCGACGACGACCCAGAGTCCACAGAGCTGTCACTGTTGTTACCATCATGATCGTCCTCCTCCAGAGCCTATAGAGACCAGGAAGACACATAGTCCCAATCAGAATACAGGGTATTGAAGCGTCAAGTTGTCTCAGCCAATCACAGGGCTGAATGGTGGACAGTGGCAGGATGCTAACAGTACCTTTTCCTGTGCCTTGGTCCATGCCGCCACCGGGTCCGACTCAAAGCCTTTCTGCACCAGCATCCTGATCAGTTCCCTCTTAGACTTGTTCTCTGTAGACAAACAATATATCAGTATTCTATACCAAATTGCAAACTGAAATAAAGAATCCTTCCCTTTGAGAGAGAGAGAGAGAGACATGCAGGTAAAATTCTCACCGATTGTGATCTTTCCTTCGATCTTCTCCAGCACAAATCGTGCCTGATTGGACAGTTTGGAAGCCTCCGCCCCCAGGCTCCCCACAAGCCAATCCTTCCTCAGCTTGTAGTAGTGCAACCGCAGCTCAAAGAACTCCTTGAGAATGTCCTGGACCGAGTCATACCTCTTCAGACAGCCCATGTGGTCAAACAACACCTGAGGGCAGAAACTTATTCAGATACCTCTCCTTTCCACAATAGAAACACTAAAACTGGTTAAAACCATGGAACACTTCAAAATGTTCTTCACTTTAAGATGAAAGATTAATTCCAAAGAATCCCATCATCCCGGACAGATGTCATTCCTATAAGAGGAGTCCTCTATATACACACACAAAACAGTACTTCATCCAAACAGGTGTGCATAATGATTCAACAATTTGAGTCAATACAGGTATCAGTTCAACTCAAATACAGAGTCGGGACTCGTATAGGACACACCGTGGCAAAACGTTTTGCGACGGATAACGAAAATAAGCATTTATCATTGGACAAGCTCAGGTAGTTTCTCCCTGTTTCAGGGTATTTTCTTAGTGAATAGGACCCAGATTTGAGGAGGGGTACTAACCATGGAGTTGCAGGTGAGGCTGGACTGTAGCTTGAAGACTTTGTGTAGTCCAGCAGCCTCTGCCTGGGCCAGCTTCTCCTCTGACATACGGACTACAAACTTGACGGTTTGGTCCGTGTGGTACTCCTTATAGTCATTAATCAGAGCGGGAGTCTTCTCTGTCCCCTGGAGCATGGGCTCTAGTACCGACTCCTTGTAGGCCTGGAGGGAGAGAGGGAGGGAGGGAGAGAGAGAGGGGGGAGGGGAGGGAGGGAGGGAGGGAAAGTCCATTACAAAAACTAACAAATAATATCACAGCATAGAAACAACATGTCAATATAGCCTTCGTTCATTTATGAATTCAGTCAAAGCAACCAGATGACCAGAAGTGCTAGACAGGTGTGACGTGCTAGACAGGTGTGACGTGCTAGACAGGTGTGACGTGCTAGACAGGTGTGACGTGCTAGACAGGTGTGACGTGCTAGACAGGTGTGACGTGCTAGACAGGTGTGACGTGCTAGACAGGTGTGACGTGCTAGACAGGTGTGATGTGCTAGACAGGTGTGATGTGCTAGACAGGTGTGATGTGCTAGACAGGTGTGATGTGCTAGACAGGTGTATCCTGCAATAGTGTACCTGTGTCCAGGTGCGAACGGGCAGCTCAGTGATCTCAATGGTGTTCTTGTCCAGGACAGAGATCTCGCCACTGACCATGTACTGGTTCTGACCCAACTCATGGATCACTCCTTTAAAGTTCTTATAGCTGGGCAACTGGGTGAGGAGAGAGGTAGGAATATTCAGTCAGACGTTATTATGATACAGTACATGACCTACTCATTATAGGATTACATCTAATTATAACTGACCAACAGCAGACACAGAAAGTTGGTGGTTTATCCAATTCTACTCAAAAATGTATTTTAGCAATATTCTTTTATGTATAATGGTATCAATCTACACAAATATTATCTGAGTTGATGTGTTTTTAGCAATAAAATCCTTACACCAAATGGACAACAGCGCTGCTTGTATGTCCAAGACACATTTCCCCTCAGGGACAATAAAGTTGATCTTATCTTACGCAATCAATTAAGTTTCAAACTTCCAAATGTTCACCATGGGCAGAGGGTCCTGCATGTTGAGCATGCGGTACAGGTTGTTGACTATCTCTCTGTGGTCGTAGTTGGGGATCTTGCAGGCCCAGCCCGTCCCGATGCCCTCGGCCCCGTTCACCAGCACCAAAGGGAGGATGGGGATGTACCACTCTGGCTCCACCTTCTGGTTGTCATCGAACAGGAACTTCAGCAGACTGGAGTCCACCGCTGGGAACAACATCTTGGCCAGGGGACTGAGCAAGTGACATTACTTCATAATAAATACATGTTTTAAACATTTTCAGTGTGTTTTATGAAAGGTGATGTATAAACAAAGTAGACATTAAATGTATCATCAACCATTTTTTATTCATTAAAATCAAACAGGTATTACTGCACTTCAGGATGGCCCAGTGGCCCATACAAATCATACAAGTAATAGACATCAAATTGCTGGCACAATTATGTTTTGACCTTTGACCCTGGGAGGCTTTACCTGAGCATGGTGAAGATGTAACGGGGGCTGGCAGCATCCTTGCCCCCGTTGATGCGGGTACCAAACTGACCCAGCGGCTGCAGGATGTTCACGTTGTTGCTGCCCACAAAGTTCTGGGCCAAGTTCACAATTGTCATCAACAGGGATTGCTGGACGATCACACACATACAGAGGCACACGTGTCAAAACAATGTTTTTGCTCCCAGTATCTGTAAACAGTATTGATTTAAAGTGGAAGATACAGAGCTATATGAAATATACTTAGTTAAGTATAATTCCTATAGCTGTGTAAGTACATTTCCTATAGCTGTGTAAGTATATTTCCTATAGCTGTGTAAGTATAATTCCTATAGCTGTGTAAGTATATGTCCTATAGCTGTGTAAGTATATGTCCTATAGCTGTGTAAGTATATGTCCTATAGCTGTGTAAGTATATGTCCTATAGCTGTGTAAGTATATGTCCTATAGCTGTGTAAGTATATTTCCTATAGCTGTGTAAGTATATTTCCTATAGCTGTGTAAGTATAATTCCTATAGCTGTGTAAGTATAATTCCTATAGCTGTGTAAGTATAATTCCTATAGCTGTGTAAGTATAATTCCTATAGCTGTGTAAGTATAATTCCTATAGCTGTGTAAGTATAATTCCTATAGCTGTGTAAGTATAATTCCTATAGCTGTGTAAGTATAATTCCTATAGCTGTGTAAGTATATTTCCTATAGCTGTGTAAGTATATGTCCTATAGCTGTGTAAGTATATTTCCTATAGCTGTGTAAGTATAATTCCTATAGCTGTGTAAGTATATTTCCTATAGCTGTGTAAGTATATGTCCTATAGCTGTGTAAGTATATGTCATATAGCTGTGTAAGTATATTTCCTATAGCTGTGTAAGTATATTTCCTATAGCTGTGTAAGTATATGTCCTATAGCTGTGTAAGTATATTTCCTATAGCTGTGTAAGTATATTTCCTATAGCTGTGTAAGTATATTTCCTATAGCTGTGTAAGTATAATTCCTATAGCTGTGTAAGTATAATTCCTATAGCTGTGTAAGTATATGTCCTATAGCTGTGTAAGTATAATTCCTATAGCTGTGTAAGTATAATTCCTATAGCTGTGTAAGTATATGTCCTATAGCTGTGTAAGTATATTTCCTATAGCTGTGTAAGTATATTTCCTATAGCTGTGTAAGTATAATTCCTATAGCTGTGTAAGTATATTTCCTATAGCTGTGTAAGTATATGTCCTATAGCTGTGTAAGTATATGTCCTATAGCTGTGTAAGTATATGTCCTATAGCTGTGTAAGTATATTTCCTATAGCTGTGTAAGTATAATTCCTATAGCTGTGTAAGTATATGTCCTATAGCTGTGTAAGTATATGTCCTATAGCTGTGTAAGTATATTTCCTATAGCTGTGTAAGTATATTTCCTATAGCTGTGTAAGTATATGTCCTATAGCTGTGTAAGTATATGTCCTATAGCTGTGTAAGTATATTTCCTATAGCTGTGTAAGTATATTTCCTATAGCTGTGTAAGTATATGTCCTATAGCTGTGTAAGTATATGTCCTATAGCTGTGTAAGTATATTTCCTATAGCTGTGTAAGTATATGTCCTATAGCTGTGTAAGTATATTTCCTATAGCTGTGTAAGTATATTTCCTATAGCTGTGTAAGTATATGTCCTATAGCTGTGTAAGTATATGTCCTATAGCTGTGTAAGTATATTTCCTATAGCTGTGTAAGAGTGTAGAACCTCTCCATGATGGTAGGCAGACATCTCTGCCACTGAACCAGCCAGCTGAGCCACCTTCACCTCCCTCTTATCATTCCTCTTCATACAGGTGAAGAGTACCTTTCTCTGACCTGGCTTCAGACCTGCACACAAAATATCATCAAAAAGGGGACCACACCCACCCACACACACACACCCACACACACACACACACACACGTCTTCAAAAGGGGATCACAAAGTGGACCGCAGGAGGAGTGGGTGTTGCACCAAAACAGCTAATGGGGATTGAAATAAACAAATAATTCTACACGCCATCATCAAAAGGAGACCACATCACACACATTAACAGAGCATCCAGAGGACAGTGAAACATTCTGTTAATGACAAGTTTCCAGGCATTTCAGATCCCTTAAACTTCAAACGCCATTTGACAACAAACACAACAAAAGCTAGAAAGACAGAACCAACGTCCAGGGAGATAGCTAGTCTAGTGCATCGCTGCATACCTACCGTCCACTAAGGATGGGATGGATCTCTCGTTGTCAGAGTTGGAGAAGAGGATGAGTTCTTTGTTGATGAAGTCGTTGTAGGACAGGTGTTTCGCCTGCGTGCCGTACAGGTATTGCTGAGTGGGGATGATAAAAGAGATTGAGGACTTGAAATCAGGGCTGTGATGTTGTTATGGTCTATCAATACCACATGGGAGAGCGGTGTCTACTTTGCATCAGCGTCAATTACAAAACGGTGTTCCGTACAGGTACTGCTGTAGGATGAGAGAGAAATGAACGGAGCTGTGATGTTATCAGTGTCAGACCTGGCTATGATGGGATTCACATGGGGAAAGCAGCTGCTACTTTACATCAGTGATAAACAGTAAAGAGTCATTTTACTAAACGTCAACAACATAACTAGGCTGATTGGCGTGTTTTGGGGGAATATTTCCATTTCAATGCTTAGGATATGTGAGGAACACTGACAGCAGAAATCATCAGATGCTTGTGAATCAAAGGAGCCAGCTAGAAGCCTTTAAAACAAGCTGTGACACATTATTGGTCCAAGTAACTCCCATGGTGAAGAGATGATTGTTTGACAGACAAACAGACAGATCTAAAAAAGTCTACGTCCTCTTCCTTTCATCAAACTCCAATATCCAACAGTCTTTCACAGGGTGCTTCTCAATAGTCTGTTGCTTCCTCTCCACGCCTCCTTTCCTTCATCTGCCCTGATGTGAACGATCTGGACAGTCTCTCACAGCGCAGATGGAACCTAGCACACTCGTAAGACCTGGAGATTTACTCTATAGGAGGTATGCAAAACGTGTTATAGTGGCTGTATTTCAGCCTGCTTGAATGGTGAATGGCACAGATACACATGAAAACATGAAATGACCCTGGGAATTGACCGAATATCACTCAGAGATGCACAAATATGATATAACATTAAAAATGGGTGAATCTTTTCCTTAAGCAAGGTGGGCTAACAGTCTTCTGGCATGCAGGAGACCCAGGTTTCTACACAGTCAGCCCCACCCACCTCTGGCAGGCCGTGCATCCTCCTCTGTCTCCTGTCCTCCATGAAGTTGGTGAGCCACTCCTTCCTGTCGTCAGTCTTCTTCTTACTGAACGCCTAGAGACAGGCAGCAATGGATAGATCACTGTTAGTGTCAGTCAAAGGACATCACTGTCAGTCCCCCCTCCATTTGACAAGGATTTCCCAAGCAGAGCACAGACAAATAAAGTCCAAAACCATCTTGTGTGAGTTGATAGAAGGTTGGGTAATACATTTTGTGTGACAGCAAAACTAGCTTGATGAATACATTCGTCGAGCCATTTTTTGAATTTATTTTCTAACTTTTCTATCTATTTCCTGGATATTGAAAGACCATGAGAGGGAAAAAGGAGAGAGAGTGGTGTCCATGGTAAACCCACCAGTGTGATGGCAGCGTCGTCCTCTGTCCCGGCGTATCTAAACATGATCCGGTGTTTCTCCATGTCGGCAAAGTACTCCTTGGCCTCCTTGCTTGTGCTGGTACCCAAACCTGGAACACAAATAAACACTCAAACCTTTCTCACACCATCATGCCAACTCAAACTGTACTGAGCTGGCTCAGATATGTTCAACATGGTCCACCAACTATAGTGGACGTATATTCAGACCAGCACAGAAGAGTTTGGCTCGAATTGCCTCGGTAGTGTGAAACAGAATAGTTTGGCTCGAATTGCCTCGGTAGTGTGAAACAGAATAGCTTGGCTCGAATTGCCTCGGTAGTGTGAAACAGAATAGCTTGGCTCGAATTGCCTCGGTAGTGTGAAACAGAATAGCTTGCTTAACAATAATGGTTCGTTTGGAGGATGATCCACATGTGATGAACAAACCTTTGTAGTACTTTATATGCCAGGTTTTAAAGTTGACCGTCTGTTTCTTCCATTCGTCAAACTCTGGAATGCTGTAGAAAGCATGCTCCTGTTTATTCTTGTTCACCTGCAGGAAAGAGTTAAAAGCAGCATTACAACCATGGTTGAGAGCTTTAAGCCAATCTAAACATTGTCCTCTTATGGCAACTGACTTCAAACATCTGCAGTCACGACTGTGTCATGTAGTCCTATGATGGAGGTTTCCGCCGGTGTAGATTTGCAAACAGTGAAGAGTTCGGGCCAAGGGGAAGTGGCAGGGAGAAAATTGGGACCAGCCGTACAGAGTCTTACTTTGACGATGGGCGTGATGAACTCCTCCAAGAAGGTGTGTTTGAGCAGGGATGGCCAGTTGTGATGGAAGAAATTGATGAGCAAACCCTTGATATGGGAGCCATCCTGATCCTGTCAGCAGATCATCAACACAAAGAAACATTCTATTAGGATGGATTGTTATGACCCAAGGGTACATCCAAAATGATACCCTACTCCATAAGTAGTGCACTACTTTTGGAGCACTACACCATACCATATAGGGAATAGCACGCCATTTCAGATTAACCTTAAGAGCATGGATAATGTATGAAAGATGCTTTACACTCATAGTTATTACAATTATTGATTATGATGATAATTGTAAGACATGGGTCAATTGTAGACGTCGGGCGTTGGTGGGATTGATTAAATGTTAGAACCTGATCGGTCATGATCATGATCTTGCCGTAGCGTAGGGATCTCAGAGACTCTGGGTCCTCGTAGCTCTTCTTGTACTGCAGACCCACGATCTTGATGATGTTGTTGATCTCTGCGTTCTCCATGATCTGGTGGTAAAGAGAAACATGGAGGTGTCAGTGTTTCCCCTACCTGACTAAGGCAGGGTGGGCCACCTTGGCTCTGGTGGACTCAACCCAAAAGAGTTTAGCTTCAGCTGATCTTAATCAAATAATTCTGTTGATCGGAACGGTCCTTATGCCACTTTTGGGAAACGATCTACATAAATACCTTGAGTATTTATTTGTTTACAAGATTACTTATAATTTTGGTGTACGCTCGAGACATTAATCATCTCGATTGTAATCACTAATACACAATCCCAGCCGAATCTAACCACTCTTTAGACACTAACCTGACACTAACCTGTTTGTGTGTGGCCTCTCGTACGTTCAGAATTTTTCCTCGTAGTGGGAAGACACCATAGCGATCTCGCCCAATGACACCAAGGCCAGAGACGGCCAAGGACTTGGCCGAGTCTCCCTCAGTCAGGATCAGAGTGCATTCTGACGAGTGTTTACCACCTGGGGGTGAAGACGGAGGTAAGACGTGCAGTTCAGTGTGTGTTTAAACAATTTAGTGTTCCCCTCATTTTTTATAAAAAGGGGTGGGCCCAACAACCTAGCTCTGTTCTCCCATCCTAATTTAAAGTCTTCAACTAGTTTCAATATAAACATTGGTAAAAGAGGCCCTCTTGGTGGATAAGTAGATGAGGAACATCGTAGGGCTTATGCACACAGAGCAGTGTAGTTGTAGTTGTGGTTGTCTTACCAGCATCGTTGGCGTCGTCAAGCTTGGGGATGCCTTTAATCTTGCTGTATTTCACTGAAGAACACTTCTTGTTGAGTTGTGTCTGGGCCTTGAACTTCACCCAGTTCAGGATACTCTCCACGATGCCACAGTTGGTCGCCTGCAGACAAAATAAAGAATTTAATATGATATATCATTGTTTAATATTCCAGGTGAACAGAGAACACAAGAAAGGACCTGGAACTGATTTTAGAGATCATATGATACCAATTCAATGTAAATAACTTGACTTTCTCTGTGAGGAAACAGTGTATGTGAAGAGTGAAGGCCCAACATCACATGTATACACTTGGGAGGTAGTGATATTTAATTGTAGTAAAGAACAGCCATTTATGAAGAAGAATCTCCTTACTGCTCTGATGAACTTCTCTGACAGAGGACACTTAGAACCAAAGCTCTTGGTCTGGAGGGTCATGTTCTCCTTGGTCTGGGAGTCAAAGGTCGGGTTCTCGATCAACGCATTCACAAACACCCAGATGTGGTTCTTCACCTGAGTCAGACAAAAGTAAAGCACTAAGATGGTAGCTGAACGTTACATTAAGTTGCTCTTATCCCAGTTCACTAACAATGGAATTACTAGTAACACTATTGTAGTAACACCATAGTAATAACACATTAATAAGATGGTAATAAATAACCTGGAAGGGTTTGACTGAGACACCAGCTTTGTTCTTCTTCTTCACCACCTCTATCAGCTTGGCTACGATCTGGTCCACCACGTAATCAATGTGTCTGCCACCCTGAATGACACAAAACAAGCAGTGTAGTACATAAAACATGTCTGATATGGTTGAAAGTGATTCACGTCATACTACAACATGTGAATAGCATCAAAATGAACACGCGTCCCAGTATATTTACACATGCAAAATGCACTTCATTTCTGTCCATTATTCCTAGACTGGTCAAGTCGTAGTTTTCCAAATCAAAGGGTATAGTTCTGGTAATATAACACTGTCTTAACAACGTAATTCCCTGAGGGGATGTTACCTTGGTGGTGGCGATACTGTTGACGAAGCTGATCTGTTGGAATCCCTTCTCACTCATGGTGAGACAGACCTCCCAGCGCTCGTTGACCGACTCGTTGACCACCTTCAAGGCCACGCCCACCTCGTCTAGCTTGTCCTTCACGTACAGGTCCACATAGCTGCGGAACCCTGTCACCTGGGAGGAGAGGGAAAGGACAGGTGAGAAGAGCCTAAAACAGGTCTGGATTGTGGCTCCGGTTCTGGAAAAGTTATTAGCAAATGACACTGTATTGAAACAGGTGTAGTGAAATTGGCCGTTTTATTTAATTTCAAAATGTTTCGCCCAGGGTCTTCCAAGACTTGGCACATCATGTACAGCATTTATTCTGTGTATATGGGACAGCCCATCTTACTATGTGTGGTTAAATGGGGGGGGGGGGCTTACAGGGAGTTTCTTCCCGTTGAGCATGACTTTGACGCCCTTGCAGGACCCAGCGATGTCGTAAGCCCTCTTGGTGAGCAGAGCCACGATGTCCTTGTCCAGCTTCTCCATCTTGAACTTGGACAGGTCCGGCTGGAAGGTCACGCACGTGAAGTCGTCCCCGTCAAAGAACTTGATCTTGGAGTCGCTCGTCTTCCCCATGTTGTTCTGCCAAGTCTAGGGAGAAAAGGGGGGAGAGAGATTGTCATGAAATGTACTACATTCTTCACATGTTAAGGAAACTAGAATGAATCATGAGGTTGTATTGTGAAACTCCATCAAAGAGATAAGAGTTCATTAAAAAGCCTTGTGCACTGATTGAACAAACTATCACTATTTTGCTGAGTCATTTCACTGAAAGTGACCATTGTAGGACAAACCACAAAAAACATCTGGTTTATGAGAAACTACAGAAATCCCCCAAAACTATGTAGAATCCTACAATATCAACGTAGAATCCTGTGAGACCACACCTGACAGTGAGAATCAACTCATACTCACCCCCTCACATGTTTACAAGTCACATGCTGTACTCCTACAAAACAACCACTGGTGCTTAGCTGTTTGAAGAAGTCTCTGTTCAAGGTTGACTAAACAACAGATGTCAATCACGCTGTGCTTTCTCGTTGTCTGTACCTGTTTGAAGCTGTGTTTGTACTCCTTGCAGGCGGTTTCCACTGTGAACTTTGTGCTGAAGATGTTGCAGAGTTTAGCACCGTACCCGTTCCTTCCACCTAGGAGGAAAACAGAAGGGAGACATGCTTTCATCCGTGGAGAGATTGACCTATAGTCATTCACTAATTCCAGTGTAGTGGTACTAAGCACTGCAAGGGGAACTACAAAACTATTCAGCTATTCAGTAGCTAAACATTTCAGGTTAGACGTTCTGTCTAAAGCTTTATCGAAACCATATGAAATGTTATTACATAAAGGGACAAAGAATGATTAATAAATGAATTAGATTCTCGTTTTCAGAGTGATTTTTCCCACCTGTGACTTTCTTCTGCTCGTCGTCGTAGTTACTGGAGGTGAGGAGGTGTCCGAAGATGAGAGCGGGAACGTACATCTTCTCATCTTTGTGTTCCACCACGGGGATGCCTTTACCATTGTTCCAGATGGTAATGGTGTTGGACTCACTGAAGGAAGGGGACGATGAACGTAGGAACAAACAAAGAGGTGAAAGAACTTCACAGGACAGGCAGAATCAGCTGTACTAACCTTTACATTAAGATCATAAATAACATATTGGTAAAAATACATAAAAAAAAAATAAGATTAAGATGTAAAATTATATTTAGTTCAATAATCATAAATCTAGCCAGACCTTTCTGGCATGTAAACATCAACATTTAACAATACTGCAACCAATCCCCATTTGCCAAACCAGTGGATTTAGGGCTGTGATTTTAAACACACTGTAGAGCAACACAGAAAAACTAAATAAGCCCAACGTGTGATGATTTAAGCTCTGGAACGGGGCTCCAACATTCATATAAAACCATTATAAATTCCAGCCCTTGAGAGCAACAGAGGAGAAGAAAGGAGAAAGCAGAGAGATATGAAAGGGCAGGGTGGCAGAGAGAGATCTGACAGGACAGGGTGGCAGAGAGAGACATGCAGACAGGCCTGGCCTCACAGGGAGGAGACAGGGAAGCTCTCTGAAGGACACTCTGACGTTCAGCAGTCTGCTGTGTGTGCAGATTGCTGTGGATGTCGTGCCGTAGGTGAACAGCATGTTAAATGAGCTCCCTGAATTGCAGAGCCGACTGTTCATTAAGACCTCTCTCCCTCTCTCGCCCCAGAAATCTATCAGCCTCCACCACAGCCCCCTGCTGCTAGCTAACACTGTGCCACAGATCAACGTACGGCTAAATACCCTGCAGAACCATGCACAACGCTGGCTTTAAAACACACACACATACAGACATCACAGTGGGCAGATCACTTAAACAAAATGGATGCTCCGCATTTTTCAAATACATTCTCCCACAGAAAAATCTGCATGCCTTGATAGTGCCTTCAGAAAATATTCACACCCCTTGACTTTTTCCACATTTGGTCGTGTTACAGCCCAAATTTAAAATTGATTAAATGTAGATTTTAGTCACTGGCCTACAAACAATAACCCATAATGTCAAAGTGATATGTTTTTTTGAAAATTGTACAAATCAATAAAAATGTCTTGAGCCCATAAGGATTCAACCCCTTTGGTATGGCAAACCTAAATAAGTTCAGGAGTCAAATGCGCTTAACAAGTCACATAATAAGTTACAAGGACTCTGTGTGTAATAATAGTGTTTAACATGATTTTTGAATGGCGACCTCATCTATGTACTCCACACATACAATTATCCGTTAGGTCCCTCAGACGAGCAATGAATTTCAAACACAGATTCAACCACAAAGACCAGTGCCTCGCAAAGAAAGGCACCTATTGGTAAAACAAAAAGCAGACATTGAATATCCCTATGAGCATGGTGATGTTATTAATCACACTTTTGATGGTGTATCAATACACCAAGTCACGACAAAGCTCCATGTGTCCTTATTAACTAAGTTGCCGGAGAGGAAGGAAACTGCTAAGAGATTTCACCATGAGGCCAATGGTGACTTTAAAGCAGTTACAGAGTTTAATGGCTGTGATAGGAAAAAACTGAGGATGGATCAATCACATTGTCCTTACTTCACAATACTAGCCTCCTAACTGAGAAGTGTACAGAATAAAAATATTCCAAAACATGCATTCTGTTTACGACAAGACACTAAAGTAATACTGCAAAAAATGTGGCAAAGCAATTATCCTGAATACCAAGAGTTATGTTTGGGGCAAATTCAATACAACACAAGCATAGTGGTGGCTTTCCACCAGACACTGGGAGATGAATTCACCTTTCAGCAGGACAATAACCTAAAACACTGGAGTTGCTCACCAAGAAGACAGCGAATGTTCCTGAGTGGCAGAGTTACAGTTTTGACTTAAGTATGCTTGAAAATCTATGGCAAGACTTCCAATTTGACAGAGCTTGAACAACCAATTTGAGGTGTGCAAAGCTCTTAGAGACACACCCAGAAAGACTCAATGCTGTAATCGCTACCAAAAGGTGATTCTAACATGTATTGACTAAGGGGTGTGATGTGAATACTTATGTAAATGAGATATTTCTGTCATCCATTTTCAATAAATGTGCTAAAAACAATGAAACATGTTTTCACTTTGTCATTATGGGGTAGATGGATGACATTTGTTTTCAATTCAGGCTATAACAAAATGTGGAATAAGTTCAAGGGTATGAATGCATTCTGAAGGGACTGTATATTTATAAGGCTACTTAGTGAGCTGAACTACTGGGCTGCAGGCTTATTTTATTGGTCAACCAGAACCATTTCCATGGACTAACTCTGCTATTTTATTTGATCAATCACTGAAAAGCCAGTCTAAAAGCCAGTCTAGAGAGACCTACATTCTAACAGCAAAATGGTATTTGTCTAGGGGAGCCATTGTTCTCCAATGACGAGAAGCTGCTGCGCCTACCTAGGCAGCATCCACTGCACAATGTCTAGGGGGGTGGAGCTGCTATGCTCAAATGACTTTTCCAACACTGCTACGCATGACCTCAAGGGGAGCAGACGGCTCTGCCGTCATAGAACAGGACTGTTAAACAGAACTTATGACAATGACGGATAGATGACAACTAACTGCAACAGAGGGAAGCTGCTGTGCCTACCTATGCAGCGTGCACAGTAGGGTTTTTGGGCTCAAACTGGACTTGACTACTGATTGACAACTGCTTACTGTGCATGTGTACTTACGGATCAATGGAGATCTTTATGGTTGACATGCTCTTATCTCGCTGTTTGTTGTCAGCTGCGTTGACTGTGGAGTAGAGAAAAACATGTTCAAAGGAGAAGTAGACTGCAGGGATTTAATTGTGTTGATAAGACTATCGAGAAGATAATCACTTTTTCATCAAGAACTTTAGACACACTTGAGAATCAATAGACTAAATGTTGCCTGGCCTATAAAATCCAAAACCACATCCTTTCAAGTCTCTCATACTGGAACCATATTGAAAAGTCAAATAGCCTCAGTCGAGTCGCCTGGCGGTTATACGGTTTGGTTGGCCTGTTTCATTTCAAGCTTTTGCTTGGGTTGTAAGGTGACATTATGTGTGGACTGACCCTGTGCGAGTTATGTCTAGTCAATAATTATATAGACGTGGTAGGAACTAGTGAATATTTGAGCAGCGAGGACAGACTGCTGTCATTACCTTATCACCACAATAAAACAGCTAAATTACCACTGTGCGGAGCAAAAAACTAATCTCCTATCTTCTTCCATTGCATGCGACTGATTTCCAGTTGCTTGATCACTCAAGGTAGTGCCTGGTATAAACATACTGTATCAGGACAGGGTATTTATCAATGCAGAAGCCTGACATTTTGCAATACAATAATTGGTTGTACCCCATATTGAATGTGCCAGTCAGCCAAACACATAACATAGACCAGCAATGGATGCTGCTGCCCCTTGTCTTAATCAGTGTGTAACTGACAACCAATAAAAGATTATCAGACGGCTCTTCATTCCAGACAAATGGCTACATGAGTAAGAGCAAGGAGGAGGGGGGACAGGCTGTCCACAGAACACACAGGAACAAGCTAGCTCCTCTACACAACAGGTTAAATGTAATAGATGTTTCAGATATATTGTTGGACAAGATAAAAAGCTTGTTTTCATCTCGATACCATCCTACCTACAACAATATATTTACTGAATGTACTGTAACTCTGTCTGGAAAAGAGTGTCTGCTAAATCAGGGGTTCCTAAACCTTTTCCACTCGGGAGGCCCCCCTTTCAGCGTTGGGGAACATCCTGTGCTCCCCTGCGCCATGTCTATTTCTATGGGCACAAGCACTGTTCATGACACAAACTGTTCACACCCCTCTTGTCGGTACACATTTTGTCATGGGGTGCAGAGAAAATGTTGCGGTTTTAAAGCAAATTTTCTTGCAATTCTATACATTTTGCCATGTCTAATGTGTATGTGTGTGATTTGAGTGACAAAAGAAATACAACAATATCTATGGAATAAATAAACATTAGCTGACATGGACTAGTTGATCTGGATATTTCTGAAAAGTTATAAATAGCTCTCTAAGGTATGCAATGACTAACATGACAAGAGAAACTGTTGTAGCACTACCCAATTTCTAAATTGCACCTTGTGCATTCCACTATTACAACTTCAGAGAGAGTAAGTTTAAAGCAGGGCGGTAGTTCCTTTAAAAAATATATACACTAACAATATACACGACCGTTCAAATGTTTGGGGTCACTTAGAAATTCTTGTTTTTGTCCACTAAAATAACATCAAATTGATCAGAAATACAGTGTAGACATTGTTATTGTTGTAAATGACTATTGTAGCTGGAAACAGCAGATTTTTTATGGAATATCTACATAGGCGTACAGAGGCCCATTATCAGCAACCATCACTACTGTGTTCCAATGGCACATTGTGTTAGCTAATCCAAGTTTATCATTTTAAAAGGCTAATTGATCATTAGAAAACCTTTTTGCAAATATGTTAGCACAGATGAAAACAGAGTTCAAGTAACAGACACATCTCAACATCAACTGCTCAGAGGAGACTGTGTGAATCAGGCCTTCATTGTCAATTTTGCTGCAAAGAAACCACTACTAAAGGACCCCAATACAAGGACATCGCTGCTGGCCAAACCCTCCCCTAACCCGGACAATGCTGGGCCAATTGTGCGCCGCCCCATGGGTCTCCCGGTCACGGCCAGCTGCAACAGAGCCTGGACTCGAACCCAGAATCTCTAGTGGCACTGCGATGCAGTGCCTTAGACCACTGCGCCACTCGAGAGGCAAGAAGAAGAGACTTGCTTGGGCCAAGAAACACGAGCAATGGACATTAGACCGGTGGAAATCTGTCCTTTGGTCTGATGAGTCCAAATGTGAGATTTTTGGTTCCAACCGCTATGTCTTTGTGAGACGCAGAGCAGGTCAACGGATGACCTCCGCATGTGTTGTTCCCACCGTGAAGCATGGAGCTGGTGGTGTGATGGTGCTTTGCTGGTGACACTGTCAGGGATCTATTTAGAATTCAAGGCACACTTAACCAGCATGGCTACCACAGCATTCTGCCGTGATACGCCATCCCATCTGGTTTGGGGGGACAGCAGTGGAGAAGGAGAGAAGGTAAGTACCTCTGCGTACACATCACGGACAAACGGAAATGGTCCACCCACACAGACAGTGTTGTGAAGAAGGCACAACAGCGCCTCTTCTACCTCCGAAGGCTGAAGAAATTTGGCTTGTCACCGAAAACCCTCACAAACTTCTACAGATGCACAATTCAGAGCATCCTGTCAGGCTGCATCACCGCCTGCAGCGCCCACAACCACAAGGCTCTCCAGAGGGTGGTGCGGTCTGCACTACGCATTACTGGGGGCAAAATACCTGCCTTCCAGGACACCTACAGCACGATATGTCACAGGAAGGCCAAAAAGATCATCGAGGACAACCACCACCCGAGCCACTGTCTGTTCCCCCTGCTACCATCCACAAGGCGAGGTCAGTACAGGTGCATCAAAGCTGGGACCGAAAGACTGAAAAACAGCTTAAATCTCAAGGCCATCAGACTGTTAAACAGCCATCACTAACACAGAGAGGCTGCTACCTACATACAGACTTGAAATCATTGGCCATTTTCATAAATGGATCACTAGTCACTTTAATAATGTTTACATTTCTTGCATCACACATATATGTATATACTGTATTTTATATCATCTATTGCATCTTGCCTATGCCGCTCTGTCATTGCTCATCCACATATTTATATGTATATATTCTTATTAAATTCCTTTTCTTAGATTTGTGTGTATTAGGTAGTTGTTGGGGAATTGTTAGATGACATGTTAGATATTGCTGCACTGTCGGAACTGGAAGCATAAGCATTTGGCTACACTCGCAATAACATCTGCTAACCATGTGTATGTGACCAATACAATTAGATTTGAACTTGGGACTATCATTTGTTTTTCAACAGGACAATGACCCAAAACACACCTCCAGCATTCCAGGTGAAGCTGGTTGAGAGAATGCCAATAGTGTGCAAAGCTGTCATCAAGGTAAAGAGTAGTTACTTTAAAGAATCTAAAATATATTTGGATTTGTTTAACACTTTTTTGGTTACTACATTCCATATGTGTTATATCATAGTGAAGACATCAAAACTATTATTCTACAATGTAGAAAATAGTAAAAATAAAGAAAAACCCTTGAATGAGTAGGTGTGTCCTAACTTTTGACTGGTACTGTGTGTGTGTGTGTGTGTGTGTGTGTGTGTGTGTGTGTGTGTAAGTGCCTTTGAGCAAGGCATTTAAACCTCATTGCTCCTGTAAGTCGCTATGAATAAGAGCGTCTGCTAATTGACTAAAATCTTTTTGGTTGAGTTAGATTTTATTTTAGGTGTACTTTGCTATGTCATATAAATAAAAAACCGTTTGGGAACCACTGTGCTAAATGATTCAAATGTAGATTTTTTTTATATATACACACACACACAAAAAGGCAGGTATTTTTTTTAGTATATATATATATATATATACACAAAAAAATCTACATTTTACATTTGAATCATTTAGCACAGTGGTTCCCAAACGTTTTTTTATTTATATGACATAGGAAAGTACACCTAAAATAAAATCTAACTCAACCAAAAAGATTTTAGTCAATTAGCAGACGCTCTTATTCATAGCGACTTACAGGAGCAATGAGGGTTAAGTGCCTTGCTCAACGGCATAGACAGATTTTCACCTAGTCGGCTCGTGGACTCAATCCAGCTGCTTTTTGGTTCACCGTTATTCTACCTTGAGGGAAGGCCCATCAGAGGCCAATACAGTAATACCACAGCTTAATAAAAATGAACTGAGGGCTTTAGCTAGTTCATAATGACCACTTTGTCACCTGTGTATGTTCTGTTTTAAAAGATCCTGATAGACTTACCAAGAATTTCATCAAAGATTTTGTATAATCCAGGGACATAAGTGATTTCTCGTAGATTCATCCCAAGGTCTTCATCGAAAACCCACATTTGCTGAAAGGGGCGAAATAAATATCTTTATTGATTAAACATTCATAATACTTCACTACACATCAACAACACCAGATTTCTCTGTTAGATCTAGGTACAGAACTGGATAATGTTGTAACTAATGTTGTTTGTCTTCTGTAGGCACAAAACAGGAGTGAAACAGAAAGACGTTACCCACCCCAAAAAAATTGGAGCACAATTTTGTTTTCTGTTGCACCCTCCTGAACACAAGCTAGACGTCTACAGACATGATGAACCTAACCCACCTGGGTGACCGGTTCCACAGAGCCGATGTAGGTGTCAGGCCTCAGTAGGATGTGCTCCAGCTGGGTCTTCTTCTGGTACACCCTCTCCACTGACATCTTATCTCCTCCCTTCTTCTTGGCTCCTCCTCCTCCTCCCTCCGCCTTGCCCCCATCACCCCTGCCATTCGCAGCTGCCGCCGCCGCGGCTGCCTCCTCCTCCCTCTTTTTGGCAGCATTCTTCTTATCAAAGAGGGTCTGGTATTAGACACATGTGCACAACTTTGTTAAAAATTACACTAAAGATAAATAATTGAACTCTGTGTCTGCAGGCACTAGCAGCTGATTATCAGAGCTGCCCATTAGAAAAGGCACAGCAGTAGCCGTTTTTTCCCCACTTCTACTGTTTGGATCGTCCGACTAGTCCAGTGTAGCCTCAAAATGTTCCTTCAATGCTCCTTTACGCTTTGGTTGGTTGCTCGATTAGTGGGTTGGATGCAACTTGGAAGGTTTACATGGTCAGGCTAGTTGCCCGGCACACACGCACGCAGAAGACACCATTGTTTAAGGCGGTGGATCTCATTGTTAAATACTTAGGATTGCACCTAAGGAGAGGCCATAAAAGTGACAGTGCTTGAGGAGCAAACTTTATCAAATAAAAATATAAATACTGCTAGCATGGGAAAATAGAAATCAGGGTTCCCCAACTGGCAGCCTGCGGGAACAATTTGGGCTGCAGGGGATTTTATATCCCGCCCCAAGTTCTGAGCCAAAAAAAAGAGCACCTTTTTAAAAATTATATTTTTGTAAATTGTTGGGACATAAAAGACTTAAAAACACCAGCTCCAAGTATTCCTACGCATTATAGAGATACTGTATATGTGATCGTATACACATGTTAGTAAGGTTTGAAATGATGATGTTTTAGTCAAATATATCTGTTTGGGCTTATTGTGGTCAATTTCTTTGTATAGAAATGATTTGTAATTATTATTCCGGCCCCCTGACCATCCGCTCAAGAAGAAATACCTCCCGTGGCTGAATCTAGTTGATGATCCTTGATCTAAAATCTATTTGTGTGGTAAGGTATACAATTGATCCAGAGCCCTTGAGCATGCAATAAGACTATATAAACTGTGTAATAACAAACACAGTGGTTGAGAATAATGCAGTCCCTGTCACCTGTGGCCCTTGAGACCAGTTTACATTTCTCTATGGGGAGGTATCTGAGCAACAGACCCTCACAATGCTCATCAACCTTTTAGTAACAAACAGTGGACCAAAGAAAGTTCACCCAATATAGTCTGTGGTTCACCCCAACTCGCACAGCAAGTCATAATCAGCTTATCAAGCCAAAGCATCCATTTAGCTCACATGATAGTTCACCACTCTGGGATAGTTGCTTTGATAAGGTAACTACAAAAAAGCAATATTGAGAGAATTAAATACGAGGTCTGCTAAGAACCTAATCTTGGTTGCTTAAACGATCTGAAAGAATCCTGCATGACCTCCTGCCTGCGTCTCACGGAGGATGTGTGAAGACTCCAGGCATTAACTCATGAATCCTGCATGACCTTGAGACGGCATTCCTGCCTGCGTCTCACGGAGGATGTGTGAAGACTCCGGGCATTAACTCATGAAGCAGGGTGTAAAATGTGTTTTTATTTAACTCATTTATTATATTGAATGTAGGCTACCTATTCTGTGTGTCCATGTGTTAAAAAATGCCTTGGCTGAGAGGCTAGGCTACCGGCAATGGTAATACACATTGTAGCCCAGTCTAGCCAGTTGACCATCCCGTTTTACCCGGAACAGTTTCAGCAATTTGTCAGCAAGACGCACCAATTAATATAGGCCTCACCAATGGCAATCACTGAACGCCACATGTTTTGTAAGAGATGTCTATTTCCATTCATCAAATGGCGTGAGTACGCATGCAGTTTGGATGCTGGTATTATTTTGAGTGGACGAACATGCACAGGTAGCCTACTTATTGAAGTGATTTGTTTGACAATCAGATGAAAATGCCATGACTGGTTGTGTTCATGCCACAATGAAAGGAACATATTTGTATGTTTAAATTACATCTTTATTATTAGGCCCATAATAAAAAAGTATCTGCACTTGCTCAATCCCCCATGTCATGGTTTAATTCACACTCTAACCGCTGGATGTTGCACAGAACACAATACAACTATGTAGAGTTCATAAAAATATTATCTTAGCTTTTTATTGTGAGACTCTAAAAACCAGTGTGAAATGAGCCACATTAAGCATTCAGCCTATTCTATAGGGCATTCGGAAAGTATTCAAACCAATAAATTACATATAAAAACAGGTTTTTAGAAACGTTTGCTCATTTATAAAAAATAAAACTGCAATATCACATTTACATAAGTATTCAGACCATATACTCAGTACTTTCTGGAAGGACCTTTGGCAGTGATTAAAGCTCAAGTCTTCTTGGGAGTGACGCTACACGCTTGGCACACCTGTATTTGGGGAGTGTCTCCCATTCTTCCCTGCAGATCCTCTCAAGCTCTGTCAGGTTGGATGGGGAGCGTCGCTGCACAGCTATTTTCAGATCTCTCCAGAGATGTTCGAATGGGCTCAAGTCCAAGCTCTGGCTGGGCCACTCAAGGATATTCAGAGACTTGTTCCGAAGCCATCCCTGTGTTGTATTGGATGTGTCTCCCAGTCCCTGCCGCTGAAAACATCCCCACAGCATGATGCTGCCACCACCATGCTTCACTGTAGGGATGGTATTGGCCAGGTGATGAGTGGTGCCTGGTTTCCTCCAGATGTGACGCTTGGGATTCAGGCCAAAGAATTCAATCTTGGTTTCATCAGACCATTCCTTCAACCTCATGGCTTGGTTTTTGCTCTGACAACTGTGAGACCTTATGTAGACAGGTGTGTGTCTTTACAAATAATGTCCAATCGATTGAATATACCACAGGTGGACTCCAATTAAGTTGTAGAAACATCTCAAGGAAGATGAATGGAAACAGGATGCACCTGAGCTTAATTTCTAGTCTCATAGCAAAGGGTCTGAATACTTATGTAAATAAGGTATCTTTTTTATTTCAAATACATTTCCAAAAATGTCTAAAAACCTGTTTCACTTTGTCATTATGGGGTATTGTGTGTAGATTGAGGGACAATTTTAATTTAATCAATTTTAGAATAAGGCTGTAACGTAACAAAATGTGGAAAAGGTGAAGGGGTCTGAATACTTGGGTGTCACTGATAGCCCATTTCATGGGTGCACAATCTCTATTTTAGGTTGTACAGTCCAATATGAAGGTTCAATATGCAAAATAGGCTATAGTATAGTAAGCTGATTTCCAACAGTTAGAGTTCTCTAATAAGAGCTGAATATTTGTGTGAACTCTACACAGTTGTGTTCTGTGAGTGTCACTGTGTAAGCTGATCACCCATTTCATGGGTGCAACATCCATAGGTTAGGCTGTACAGTGCAATATGAATGTCTGACATGCTGACCAGACCGCTCGCGCGCATGTTGATTTTGTCTACCCACACCAGACACGATCAGGACACGCAGGTTGAAATATCAAAACGAACTCTGAACCAACTACATTAATTTGCAGACAGGTCTAAAAGCATGAAACATTTATGGCAATTTAGCATTTAACCCGAATTTCACAGATATAAGGGTAAACCGAGTTTGTTTCTAGTAATCTCTCCTCCGTCAGGCTTCTTCTTCTTTGGACCATCTGGCAACCAACTTTAAGGTGCATTACCACTACCAACTGGACTAGAGTGTGAACCTCAGTTTATCTTTCAATCACCCACGTGGGTATATACTCCTAAAAACCAATGAGGAGATGGGAGAGGAGGGACTTGCAGCGAGTCAAGCATCACAAATAGAACCAAGTTGTATTTTAGCGCCTGGCTACGCAGGCGCTTGCAAGCAGTGTGGGTGCAATGATTGTATAACATGCATGTGTACATTTATTTTGGAATGCAAGCAGTGTGGTAAGCATGTAATACACAAAATAGACTGACTGGAAAGGTGATTTCCCACAATTCCTGCCATAAGGGTGAAGATGCTAATATTTGTGTTATCTCTAGACAGTTGTGTTCTGTGAGTGTCACTGAGTAGGCTGATTCCTCATTTCATGGGTGCAACATCAATATGTTAGGCTGTACAGTACATGCGTGTATGCCCCCAATGCAATTCTAAAGTCAACCAAAAACATTTGTCAAATTAACTTTGTCTTTTGTTTAATTTCTAGTCCAAATATGGCATGATTCCACTATTTGTATCCGTTTGAATCACTTTCAATGGTGGACTTTTATTTTGAAGGCGAACCGCAAATTCCATTATTGTGGCTAAATCCTTATGTGACTAGCGTCACACAGGTCCCAAATTGTGCCGCTGCATTTACGGGCTGGAAGCTGCTATAGCTAGCTGGCCAAATGTCGTGCAAATACATTTAAGGAATATGTAAGCATATTTTTTATATAGATTAGGCTACCTACGAATAACTGTATTTAGAGACACATTTAAGATTCTATATTCAAACGGCGTGCATGCAAAATATGCAAACTGACCATCAATCACACTTGACGTGTATTGCAACAAAGAACTTTTTGGGGCATTGCCATTGGCCAAGTGGCTCATTCACCCGTGCCTTGCAGGAAAGCAATGTTGCCTAATGACATCATCATGTTTACGAAAAAACAATGTATCTTCTGACGTTGTTGGACCAATCTGTGATTGTACTTGTGCCGGGCAAGCATAGCTAAATGAATATACCAAAGTATGGCCCGTCTTTAAAAGGCGCATGCTAGTTTAAAGGGGTGTATTAGCTGCTGGCTAGTTAGCATCATCACTGGCCATTTTAGAATGTCCAGCTCGTGACAATCTGGAATTTCTCTCGTGCATCTTGGCAAAATGATGAACGCTACCTGGAGCGATAAAGTAAGTCTGTCCAGTAATCCAACATTTAACAAAATAGTAACTTACCACCCAAGTCAGACCCCCGCTTCCTGCTGCGCCGTTGGACATCTTCCTTTTGTTTCCCTAAATGTTCGTGATGCTACTAGCAGATAAAATACTGAAAAGTCCTGCATACAATATAGTCCATAAACTCAGGAATTATTTCAGTCAACGGACCACATTGAGATATTTTCTGTGTTCGTACCAGTTGAAAAATGTCTTGTCAAAATAGTTCCGGATGAGGGAGTGTATCGCGGCTATTGTTAAAATCGACGAGCGGTGGTTAGAACTAGGCCTGAAATCCTCAACAAAGCTTGCTTGCTACTTGCCTAGATTTATAATTTACTGTACAAACTCCAAACGTTAAATAGTTTCACAACATTTCATGTAGTACAAAATCAATTGAAATAATGTATAAATAAAATTGTATTTTAATACGGCTGTAATTTAATACCCTAAATGTTCATTCAGAAATAAAAACACCGCCGCCTGCCTCCATCCGGCTCCACCATCCGCACGGCGACAATCCCAACAGCGTAACCCACCAATCAGGTGCTCGCTTTTCGAGGCGCCGGTAATTCAACGAATGAAAAAATACATGTACTTGCAATTTGTAACCAGTAGGTGGTAGTAGAAACACACCAACCGCAGTACTTTTTCTTACCAAGGCACCTATGTAGTCCAGGCATTAACTGTATGAAACCACATTTAATCTGTAAATAATATACATTTATCATACTGATTGCACAATTTACATATTTGAACAAGAACACATTAACTCCCACAACAACTTCTCCCTCAATGTGATCAAGATAAAGGAGATGATTGTGGACTACAGGAAAAAGAGGACTGAGCACACCCCCATTCTCATCAAATGGGCTGCAGTGGAGCAGGTTGAGAGCTTGAAGTTCCTTGGTGTCCACATCACCAACAAACTAACATGGTCCAAGCACACCAAGACAGTAGTGAAGAGAGAACGACAAAACCTATTCCCCCTCAGGAGACTGAAAATATTTGGCATAGGTTCCCAGATCCTCAAAAGGTTCTACAGCTGCACCATCGAGAGCATGGTTGCATCACTGCTTGGTATGGCAACTGCTCGGCCTCTGACCGCAAGGCATTACAGGATAGTGTGAACGGCCCAGGTCATCACTGGGGCCAAGCTCCCTGCCATCCAGGACCTCTATACAAGGCGGTGTCAGAGGAAGGCCCTAAAAATGGTCATAGACTGTTCTCTCTGCTACCGCACGGCAAACGGTACCGGAGCGCCAAGTCTAGGTCCAAGAGGCTTCTAAACAGCTTCTACTCTCAAGCCATAAGACTCCTGAACACCTAATCAAATGGCTACAGAGACTATTTGCATTGCCCACTCCCCCTATTTTACACCACTGCTACTCTCTGTTGTTATCATCTATGCATAGTTACTTTAATAACTCTACCCACATGTACATATTACCTCAACTAACCGGTGCCCCCGCACATTGACTCTGTACCGGTATCCCACTGTATATAGTCTTGCTCTTGTTATTTTACTGCTGCTCTTAAATTACTTGCTACGTTTATTTCTTATTCTTATCTGTATTTTTTCTTTGAACTGCATTGTTGGTTTGGGGCTTGTAAGTAAGAATTTCACTGTCAGTTCTACACCTGTGGTATTCGGTGCATGTGACATGCATTCACCACAAATACATGTAGAATACCAGTATATCCATAACCATAAGTGGATACAGACATAACTCCATAGCAGATGGACTTTAGGCTCACAGGCCATATATCCCTATTCTGTGTCAGGAGCCAGAACCTTGTTATGGCAGGGTGTTACAGCCAGGCCATACTGATCCATAGTCCCCTTTGAGGTGGAAAGCCATGGTGGGCGCCATGTGCTCCCAAAGGTTCAAAGAGGATTAAGTCAAGTAAGTAACTCCTCTTTTGGCAGAGACAGTCTAGATAACAAAGGCTTTTGTGTCATACAGAAGCTGGGTCTGGGTCTCAAGACATTACTGGCAGTAAATACCCAAGCAGCATCATTACAAGATCTGTAATCAATACAAGATTATTGATTCAAGACACAGATCCCGAATGATTATTGGACTACCTTACCATCCATCCATACCCACAAACAATATCACCAAACTACTACTCCTCTGTTTATCTCATAAGCACCAAGATGCCTATGAATATACACACTATACATGACTATGAACAGCGTCTGTGTATTCAAGGTGATTATCTTGAGCAAGGCACTGAGCAGAATCACTGATCTATACATCATGTTGCATCCCAAAATAACTACTCATTGCTTTATTAAGATTAGCAAACCAATGTAGTGCCTTGCTCAGAGCGATCGAACCCACTCATTAAGCGTAGTCCTCCTCCATCTTGACGAGGATTTCAAATGAGGATTCCTTCGGCTCATTCAAAGCCCGCCGGAACATCTGGGAGTGTTGCCATGACGACTCTCCCTCTCCTCCGGCTAGCTCCATCTCCATGACCAGCTCCAAGGATCAAGAAAAGACCCGGAATAGAATGCATCTCCCTGTCTGTGTTCAAAAACATAAAAATTGTTTAGCTGTTGTTATGCAAGATAAGGAAGAAAACAATGCTGATCAGTTAAGTGCACATGCAAATCAATGTTACAGCTCTCTGACTATCAAATCATAATATCTCTATTACATTTACAAATCACTAAGTACCCGTTTACAATTTGCACTTTAAATTGATTTGAAAAAAGGCTTCCAACTTATTCCTGAAAGGTATGGTTCACATAAACCAGACAAAAATCTATCAATCATCCATCCACCTCCTGAGAACGACGTTGTGTTCTGTCCAGACTGCAGACCCTAGAGGCCGGTTCCAGAGTGAAAGGTCTGGCTGCATGTTCTGACTGAGACTGTCTTTATCTTCATCCCTACAGGAGCACAGTCCAACGTCCAACTGATGTTCCCTGACGATGAGGCCTCTGTACGAGCTAGATACACCTGACAGGACATAACGTGTATTTACTGACAGGAAAAAGACAGCATAAATATGGAAACATTTACAGTTGATATACACATATCCTATAGAAGCAACATATCCAAAGTTTGGATAGATTGATAAATGCTCAATAAATAATTGATTATTATTTCTGCTAAAAAAAGTAATGACCTTGCTTTAACAATCACAAAGACTGACCAATAGAAAAATGACAGAAAAGCAACACAAATATCCCATTGATGTGTCAATATAAGAACTGCATTGAATCTTTAAGAGCATTGCATCTTATCGTTGATGACATGGATGAAAACAAACCATCTACCAGTCATTCTTCAGCTTCCTGAACACACCCTTTCCTCCATCCCTGGATGTCCTCATTGTCACTGGACACCCTGCAGTAGTGATCCTTGGTGGAGTTGTACCGCAGAGGAAATACTCTCCCACTCTTCACCTTCTCAGTCGGAACAAACACAACCTCTGCTGCTGCAGCCTGGGAGAGAAAGTGAGAGGAACACAAACCCATTGTTTAAAAAAGCAGGTATACCCATTGAACCCAAAGTTCAAAGACTCCAAGGACCATTAAAGTGAATAATAAGATACAGTAATAATATATGCAATTTACACTATCATACAAAACTACTATAGTCAAAGTGACTACAGTCAAAGTGACTACAGTCAAAGTGACTACAGTCAAAGTGAATACAGTCAAAGCGACTACAGTCAAAGTGAATACAGTCAAAGCAATTACAGTCATGCGTGTAAACATTTTTGTATCAGTGGTCCCAGTCGGTCCACAAACATGCAATGAAGTAAGCAGTTATTTGACTCGGTAAAACAGCTGTATATCTCACCAATGGGGCAGTCCCTGGTCCTGTCCCCCTGTCTCTTGAGCTGACTGGCAAATTCAGGGCCATTAGGCAAAACAAATCTAGTTTTAAAAATACATTTAACATGCCACTTGAATGACAGTTCTTGTATGTTTACAATCTAACATACCAGGTGAGAGGTCTCTACACACATTTCATAAGGTATATGCTCATAACAAGTGAAGCATTATACATGTTTTCACATACAGTGCATTCGGAAAGTATTCAGACTCCTTGACTTTTTCCAAATTGTTATGTTACAGCCTTATTCTAAAATGTATTAAATATTTTTTTCCTCAATACACAATACCTAATCATGACAAAGTAAAAACAGTTTTTTTAGACATTTTTGCAAATGTATTAAAAATAACAAATTGAAATATTACATTTACATAAGTATTCAGACCCTTTACTCGGTACTTTGTTGAAGCATCTTTGGAAGCGATTTACAGCCTGGACTCTTCTTGGGTTTGACGCTACAATGAAATGAAACGACATGTCAATCTCGCAAATATGCCATTTATAACGGTTTGTAGTCTTATCATAACAGCACAATTGCCAGAAAATAGCCTAACATTCGTTTTTAAAAGTTTAATAAAGCTGATTTATCTTTTCTATTGCGATATATTCAAATTCCTTTATTAGTTCCATTATCTAGCAATACTAATTATTAAGATGGCAAACCAAATGTTGCTTCTTAGGTCGTTAGAAGGGAAGACGATATTCCTTCTTAACTCGTTCGACTAAATTATTGGAAAAGGGGCCTCGTTTTCAGGCCTTATGGGCGGGTTTTGACTAGTCATCGGTGCTACAAATATCAGCTGAACCTGGCAACCCTGAACAACAGCAACCGCCAATCAAGATGCCTTTGCAAAGCCTGAACAAATCATAACTATTCAATAATCAAATTTACTGCAAAATCAGCTAATGATATTTAATAAAATTCACTATTTCCTTGAATCTATGTATACATTGATAATATTCTGTTATGGAAAAAATCAATCTACATTTCTCTGAGAAATGTATGGGAGCAGGCAATTGCATAGTATCCCCCTGAAATGAACTCAGTTCGTTAGTTGCATGGATTTTGTGAGCGTGTGAACGAGACTAGTTTTTTTATTTGCAGAGGATTTCAGAGGTATAATGACTATATTCGTAAACACTTGAGCTATCTATCATAGCGTTCACAAGGTAAGTGGCAAATAGATGATTCAATTAGGTTTATTTCATAGTTAGACAAATTGGACGCTTGGAGTTTGTTGTCATGTGGTGAGGAATCAGTTATAAAAACAATAAGAGTCGCACACTGCATAAACTCCCAGTAATTTATTGGGTTAACCACCAACGTTTCAGCGTCACTGTGTCTTCTTCCTGGGTATTGTCGTTAATGCTTGAACCAGGTTATGTGGACAAAACAGTGCAATTAGTGCAACCAAATCAAACTATTTGTCACATGCGCCGAATACAGGTGTAGACTTCACCGTGAAATGCTTACATACAATACCTTAACCAACAGTGCGGTTCAAGAAGAGTTAAGAAAATATTTACCAAGTAGACTAAAATAAAACATTTATAATAAAATAACACAATAAGAATAACAATAACGAGGCTATACACAGGGGGCACCGGTACCGAGTCGGTGTGCGGGAGTACAGGTTAGTTAAGGTCATTTGTACATGTAGGTGGGGGTGAAGTGACTATGCATACATAATAAACAGCGAGTAGTAGCAGTGTACAAGAGGGAGGTGGGGGGGTCAATGTAAATTGTCAGGTGGCGATTGTATTAGTTGTTCAGCAGTCTTATGGCTTGGGGATAGAAGTTGTTGAGGAGCCTTTTGATCCTAGACTTGGCACTCCGGTACCTCTTGCCGTGTGGTAGCAGAGAGAACAGTCTATAACTTGGGTGACTGGAGTCTCTGACAATGTTATGGTCTTTCCTCTGACACCGCCTGGTATAGAGGTCCTGGATAGCAGGAAGCTTGGCCCCAGTGAAGTACTGGGCTGTTCGCACTACCATCTGTAGCGCCTTACGGTCAGATGCCAAGCATTTGCCATACCAGGCAGTGATAGTCAATGAACAGCATTCTCACATAAGTGTTCCTTTTGTCCAGGTGAGAAAGGACAGTGTGGAATGCGATTGAGATTGTGTCATCTGTGGATCTGTTGGGGGGGTATGAGAATTGGAGTGGGTCTAGGGTGTCCGGGAGGATGCTGTTGATGTGAGCCATGACCAGCCTTTCAAAGCACTTCATGGCTACCGAAGTGAGTTCCATAGGGTGGTAATCTTTTAGGCAGGTTACCTTTGCTTCCTTGGGTACAGGGACTATGGTGGTCTGCTTGAAATGTGTAGGTATTAAAGACTCGGTCAGGGAGAAGTTGAAAATGTGAGTTATGACACTTGCCAGTTGGTCCGTGCATGCTTTGAGTATACGCCCTGGTAATCCATCTGGCCCAGTGGCTTTGTGAATGTTGACCTGTTTAAAGGTTTTGTTCACATCGGCTACCGAGAGCGTTATCACACAGTTCCAGAACAGCTGGTGCTCTCGTGCATGCTTCAGTGTTGCATGCCTCGAAGTGAGCATAAAAGCCATTTAGCTTGTCTGGTAGGCTCGCGTCATTGGGCAGCTCGCTTCTGGGTTTCCCTTTGTAGTCCGTAATATTTTAAGCCCTACAACATTCGACGAGCGTCAGAGCCAGTGTAGCAGGATTCAATCTTAATCCTGTATCGATGCTTTGCCTGTTTGATGATTCATCGGAGTCCATAGAGGGATTTCTTATTAGCTTCCGGGTTAAGAGTCCTGCTCCTCGAAAGCGGTAGCTCTACCCTTTAGCTCAGTGCGGATGTTGCCTGTAATCCATGGCTTCTGGTTGGGATATGTACATACAGTCTCTGTGGGGACGACGTCCTTGATGCACTTATTGATGTAGCCAGTGAATAATGTGATGTACTGCTCAATGCCATCGGAAGAATCCCGGAACATGTCTGTGCTAGCAAAACACTCCTGTAGTTTAGAATCTGCTTCATCTGACCACTTTTTTATAGACTAGGTCACTGGTGCTTCCTGCTTTCATTTTTGCTTGTAAGCAGGAATCAGAAGGATAGAATTATGGTCAGATTTGCCAAATGGAGGGCAAGGGATAGCTTTGTACGTGTCTCTGTGTGTGGACTTTTTTTCTCCCTCTGGTTGCACATTTAACATGCTGATAGAAATTTGGTAAAACACATTTAAGTTTCCCTGCATTAAAATCCCCGGCCACTAGGAGCGCTGCCCCTGAATGAGCAGTTTCCTGTTTGCTTATGGTGGAATTCAGCTCATTGAGTGCGGTTTTAGTGCCAGCCTTGGTCAGTGGTGGTATGTAGATAGCTACGAAACATACAGATGAAAACTCTAGGTAGATAGTGTGGTCTACAGCTTATCATGAAATACTCTACCTCAGGCGACTTCCTTAGATATTGTGCACTAGCTATTGTTTACAAATATGCATAGGCCTACTGCCGTGGGGGCTGCTGTTCTGTCCTGCTGATAGTGTATAACCTGCCAGCTGTATGTTCTTAATGCCGTCGTTCAACCACGACTCTGTAAAATATAAGATATTACAGTTATTAATGTCCCGTTTGTAGGGTATATGTGCTTTCAGTTGATCCCATTTATTTTACAGCAATTGAATGTTAGCTAGAAGAATGGAAGGCAAGGGCAGATTAGCCACTCATCACCTGATCCTCACAAGGCATCCTGATCTCTCTCCGCAAAACCTATGTTTCTTTTTTTCAGCCAATCACAGGGATCTGGTCGGGTATCCGTAGTATATCCCTTGCGTCCGACTCATTGAAGAAGAACTCCTCGTCCAATTCGAGGTGAGTAATCCCAGTTCTGATGTCCAGAAGCTCTTTTCGGTTATAAGCAGCAACATTATGTACAAAACAAGTGACGAACGCGAAAAAACAAACAAAATAACATGGTTGGTTAAGAGCCGATAAGATGGCAGCCCTCTCCTCCGGCGCCATCTTGTCAGCTAATCAGCATTCAGGGCTCGAACCATCCAGTTCATAAAAGCATTTGTACTACGTACATACCATTCTGTATTGACATGATTGGTGGGATGTATGGTTCAAGAATGAGTTATGCTGCTAAACTGTTTATTGTTTTTCTCTACACCACAGGATCCACTGTGGTAGATAGCAGATAAATAAAACAACAGCATGTCATCGTGTTGGCCAAAGCTGTCGTTATATTTGGCTTCACAGCACACAACCAGAACACTTCTCAACAAGAGCACTTGTATTTGTTCAACGATCCCCAATCTGAGACACTACACCTGTGGAAAGAATCTGTCCAGGAGGAGAGTAGCAATCACTGGAATAGGACTTGTCTCTCCTCTCGGCACAGGGACGACTCTACCTTGGAACCAGCTGATTAGTGGTGCCAGTGGGATCGTCGCCCTTGACTCTGAGATGTATAAGACAGTCCCCTGTAAAGTGGCAGCCCTGGTGCCCCGAGGGGATGGAGAGGGCCAGTTCAAGGATGAGAGATTTGCCACGCGTGGGGAGATCAACAGTATGTCACCAGCCACTGTCATGGCTCTCGGTGCCGCCCAGCTGGCACTGGAAGATTCTGGGTGGTATCCTAGCAGCCCTGAGGAGCAGCTGACCACAGGGGTGGCGGTGGGGATGGGCATGGTTTCTCTGGACGAGATCGCCAAGACGTCGGCCATCTTCCAGGCGAAAGGTTACAGTAAGGTCAGTTATGGAGTCCGCTGAAGTGTGCTGTGGTGCTTCCAATCTCTCAGATGTGTGTGTGTGGCAGGGTTGGTAGGTAGGAGTGTGTCCTATTTGCAGAGCAGGGTTGAGAACAGACTGCAATTTCTTTTTTAAGATGTTAGATTTAATAAAAGTTGTATTGTATTTTTATTCAAGGTCAGCCCCTTCTTTGTGCCTCGTATCCTGGTCAACATGGCTGCCGGTCACATCAGCATCAAGCACAAACTGAAAGGTCCCAACCACGCCGTTTCCACCGCCTGCACCACTGGAGCCCATGCCCTCGGTGATGCAGCCAGGTTCATCGCCCACGGAGACGCCGTCGCCATGGTAGCGGGTGGGACAGAAGCCTGCGTGGGACCTCTGTCAATCGCGGGGTTCGCCAGGGCGAGGTCAGGCTTGACGATCCCAGGATATTTTTGTTGTTTGTTCGTGTTATTGTTATTGTTGTTAGTATAGATCTAGTCTGTCCTTTGATCAATTCTATGCTATTTGTATGTTCATGGATTTCAGTTTGTATTGACTACTATGCGAGTGTAATTCAACTTGAACTTTTACTTGAAGGGCTCTGAGTACCCACTGGAACGACCAGCCCAGGCTGGCATCGCGGCCCTTCCACCCAGAGAGGGATGGGTTTGTGATGGGTGAAGGGTCTGCGGTGGTGCTGCTGGAGGAGTGGGAGCATGCTGCGGGGAGGGGGGCCAGGGTGTATGCTGAGGTGCTGGGGTACGGCCTGTCAGGGGACGCCAGCCACATCACAGCCCCCACTGCTAATGGAGACGGAGCCTTCAGGTAGTAGTCATGGATGGGGTTTATAGCACTCTTTCACCAGGTGCTTACTATTTATGTTAGGAGTTAAGGAACCATTGATGTACTGTAGGTTGTACCATTATCTATCAGCTTGACCATGAGATAAATATTTGTAATTTTCTTTTAGCCTGTTTCAAAATGGTTCTGACTTTTTAAAATGAAATGGTGAACATATTTGAAGTCATGACATTTTTACAGTCCATTTTCATTCCCCTCCTGATCTCTTCCAGGTGCATGTCTGCAGCACTCCGAGACGCCGGTGTGGAACCAGCCCATGTGACGTACGTGAACGCACACGCCACCTCTACACCACTAGGTGACGCTGCAGAGAACGCCGCCATCAAGAGACTGTTCCAGCAGCACGCCACCGCCCTGGCTGTCTCCTCCACTAAAGGGGCCACGGGGCATCTCCTGGGGGCTGCCGGGGCCCTGGAGGCAGCCTTCACTGCCCTGGCCTGTTACCACAGCACTTTGCCACCCACCCTCAACCTGGACCGCACCGAGCCAGAGTTTGACCTGAACTATGTGCCCTGCACAGCACAGCAGTGGAAGACAGAGGGCAGACGGGTAGCTCTCACAAACTCTTTTGGGTTTGGGGGGACTAACGCGTCTCTGTGTCTCGCCAGTGTCTGAAAAGCTTGTCTGAAGGATTCACTTCTTACTGGTTTTGTATTGATTTCACAACAGATTCTTTATATATACCTAGAATTTCAGTTTCAAAATGTTCTCAATATTATATTGGGACATGTAATGTAAACATCGATCATACAATTCTGATTGAAATGTCCATTTTCATCATTCAAATACAGAAATGCTGTGTACTTGAATACAGTAGTATGTTTATTTATCACCAGCAGGTGGCACTGTCTCACATGGAGGCTACACTGGAGAGGCTATGGGTTATTACCTTTTATACAGACGGTTCAGCTCTAGCCCCTTGGCCTTTATTGTAATAGAAGGCTGTGCTGGTTGGTCATAAAGTGTCATTTCTCAAGATCCACCATGAGCATAAACATCAGTCACTCATTTGGGTCTCAAAAGCCTTGGTTTGTACTTTCTGTCCTCTAAAACAGGGTTTTTATTGGTGGAATTCAGAGGTTCTCAACCTGGGGTACGGATAAACCAGGGGATACTTGGGAAGACGCATAGGAACATAGGCCTACTGGTATATTGCACATGGGTTACCCCAGGCTGAGCAAAATGTAATTGCGGATACAGTAACTAAAGAGCAACTGGTGTAATTCTACAGCCCGATTTAGCACTGTTTATTGGAGGAGTGATGCTCTAACGTTTCCAATAATCTTCTCTCTTTCTGAAAGTGCTTTAGTTTCGCTTGTTAAATCCGCACTGCATCCAATTAGTGCATTCTGTGTATTTCCTGGTAGGTAAGGGGTTCATCCATTCAGCCCTGTAAAATATATTCTAGATACTGTGGTGGCCGGTTTCCGGGAAACAGATTAAAAAGCCTTGTCATGGACTAAAAAGAGCTTTCAATGGAGATTCTCAGAGAAATTGTCAGGTAAAATGGCCTTCAATGTTTTGGGCTTTGTGTGAACAACATGTCATCAATACCGCAGACAAGAGAGCACTGGAGTGATGTGATGGAGGGGAAGGACATCTGGCCTTATCTATGTCCCAAATGGCACCCTATTTCCCTGAGCACCCTACTTTTGACCAGGACCTATATGTGTGTGCTCTATAGGGAATAGGTTGCCATTTAGGACGCATTCATTATCTCAAGGGAGACAGAGAGGTAATGGGTAAAACATGGGGGGGCTAAGCTTTCACATTTTGTTACTCTTCTCCATTCCAATGTGTAAAAGCAATACACAGTGCTAGTCGCTCTTCTGTGAAAAAGAAAAACAGAGTTCTTGAACCAACCTGAGGGGGATGTGAAATGATTGAGGACCTGAGGGGGATGTGAAATGATTGCCGACCTGAGGGGAACTTGAAATGTTTGCCGACCTGGGGGGACGTGAAATGATTGCCGACCTGGGGGCGTGAAATGATTGCCCGACCTGGGGGGCGTAAAATGATTGCCGACCTGAGGGGGACGTGAAATGATTGCCGACCTGGGGGGACGTGAAATGATTGCGACCTGAGGGGGAAAATGATTGCCCGACCAGAGGGGGACGTGAAATGATTGCCCGACCAGAGGGGGATGTGAAATGATTGCCGACCTGGGGGGCGTGAAATGATTGCCGACCAGAGGGGCGTGAAATGATTGCCGACCAGAGGGGACGTGAAATGATTGCCGTGGGGGGTGAAATGATTGCCGACCTGGGGGACGTGAAATGATTACCCGACCGGAGGGGGACGTAAAATGATTGCCGACCTGAGGGGGACGTGAAATGATTGCCGACCTGAGGGGACGTGAAATGATTGCCGACCTGAGGGGGACGTGAAATGATTGCCCGACCAGAGGGGACGTGAAATGATTGCCGACCAGAGGGGACGTGAAATGATTGCCGACCTGGGGGCGTGAAATGATTGCCCGACCTGGGGGACGTGAAATGATTGCCGACCGGAGGGGGACGTAAAATGATTGCCGACCGGAGGGGGACGTGAAATGATTGCCGACCTGAGGGGGACGTGAAATGATTGCCGACCTGAGGGGGACGTGAAATGATTGCCGACCTGAGGGGGACGTGAAATGATTGCCGACCTGAGGGGGACGTGAAATGATTGCCGACCAGAGGGGGATGTGAAATGATTGCCGACCTGAGGGGGACGTGAAATGATTGTGTATGAAGGGTGATTTGGGGAGGGGGGGGATCTCTTATCCTCTTAATATTCCCTCTGGCTCACTGGATGGGCGTTGCTCAGTCTGAGGGAAAGCTACTATAAGTGTGATTGACTTGAAGAATAGAAGCAGACGACGACAGTCCTTTTTGCTGAGTTCAAAACAACTGGGACCTTAAAAATACGAGGTCAAACATGACGTCTGAATTCCGGAATTCCGAATTGGATGAACGATCAAATCGATTTTTTTCCCAGTCGGTGCTAGTTTTTTTTGCTGAGTTCCCAGTTGTTTTGAAAGTGGCAATAGAGAGGTAGACTACATATGAAGTACTAGCCTAGTAGTGTATTTCACTGTAAATATTGACTGGTAAGAACGTCAGTTAATATGAACAAATGCAGGCTTTCTATCAATTTATTGGAAACGTACAAAACACTCTTCAGTGTATGAACTCACAAGTCATGACTGAAGTGAATAGCAGATGCAATATGTGAAAATAATTAGCATGATGAATTACAGGGGGATGTCTCTTTCTCAAGGCCATTTTTAGAGATGATGTTTTATTAACTTTTACAGGATGTCATCTTCCACTAATGAATAAATCAATTATTAATTTGCTTTTTAATTAGAAATAATTTTATATGGATACATGAGATGGGAAGCTTTTTTCTAGTTCGAAGGAAGGATATCCCTTGAACCTTTTTAGAGTTTCGTTTTTTACTTTTACAACTGATCTAACCCAGCAGCAAGTGCTGTTCTCAACGTTATTTGTGGAAGTTAACCCCCCCCTGGCTATTGCTACATAATGAATTTGGGCGGCAGTATCTTGGAACGAGATTAGTGGAAAGTGGACATAATGCAGGCTATCAGACAAAACACAGTAAGAAAAGATTCACTGTAGGCAGTCTCATTCAGTAATGACCTGACGTCCCCCTCAACAGCTGCCATTGCATTGCCATCCATCATGTATCAAAAGTACTGACACACTGCAGTATTGTGCTGTTATGACTGATTGTTGATCAAGAGATGCTAATGATCTATTCCAAGTATAGAATAGAAATGTGAGATCACAAATATGGTTTCCAATCAAGTTTCCAAAGGTCCGTTTGTTGTTTTTTCTGACAGAGCAGAGCTGCAGCAAGTTTTAGGTCTCCTCATTCCATTCTGCAATGCTGCTTTTTGGTGCATGAAATTGGAGATTGACATTTACAGTTCCATTTGTTTTTATAGCGTTATACAAAAGGCTAGCTCCTGCCTACTGCCAGAAGTAGGTGTCCCTGCCTTCCCACCTCACGGCACTGGTACTGTAATGCACTCACACTGACAGTTATTTCACAGAACGGGAGGTGTTAAAACATTGAAAGCTAGAGGGAGGACCCAGAGTATGTAAATGATCTGTGGCGTACAGTCATTTCAGCTTCCAAGGATTTCTCTGCCTAGCCTTTCTACTGTGAGTGGCAATCATCTAAGTGAACGGCTCCTCCGTTGATCTGTATGAACCCCCCCCCCCCCACTGTCACAAGCCTCTTCTGATTCCTCCCCCTTCGCCTATCGATACTGCCACAACCCGAGCACTGCACTAGGCCAGGGACAATTGCACCCTATTAATGATGATGATCCGATTCATTTTTTTTCTCTCTTTTCTCCTCTCCATCCATGCTTTCCAATTAGGAGACATCCAAGCTGAATTGCGCTCACCATGGCAACAGAGTCGGCATGTAATTCCCTTTGATATCAGGCGGAGCAGACTGACCGTCCCACAGGAGAGCAACTGGTTTTAGTTCATCTACAGACACACGTACGCATGCTAAAATTAGAGCTTCGCTCCCCCGGCTATAACTTGATGGCCGTTGGTTGGAGCCTATTGCTGGTTTAATGAGGGTCAATTTACAGTAGCACCTGATGTAAACGAATCACAACCACAGGCAGAGCCGTTTATATTCGGGTTAAAAGACTCTGGAATATTATGACGAACTGGACACAGGGAGGGTGGAAGACCATGCACATTCTTCAAAAGACATAGTTCAGATTATGACCTGTGTGTTAGCCTAGACATTTTTACTACAGTGTGGTAATGTATAGGGAGGAATATAAAGAATGGCCAGAGATGTGTTCCACTAACCTCATAAAGACACTAATGAACCGGGGCCTCCTGAGTGGCACAGCGGTCTAAGGCACTGCATCACAGTTTGATGCATCACTACAGACCCAGGCTGTGTCGCAGCCGGTGGTGACCGGAGGCGCAAAATTGGCCCAGCGTCGTCCGGGTTAGGGGAGGGTTTGGCGGGCCGGGATTCCCTTGTCCCATTGCGCTCTAAGGACTCCTTGTGGCAGGCCGGGCTCCTGCAAACTGACTGTGGTTTCCAGCTGGATGGTGTTTCCTCCGACACAGTGTTGCGGCTGGCTTCCGAGTTAAGCGAGCAGTGTGTCAAGAAGCAGTGCGGCTTGGCAGGGTCGTGTTTCGGAGGACGCATGGCTCTCAACCTTCACCTGTCCCGAGTCCATAGGGGAGTTGCAGCGATGGGACAAGACTATAACTACCAATTGGCTATCACAAAAAATGGGGAGAAAAAGGGGTAACAAAAACAAAAGGGTTTTACAGTATAGTGTGAGGCTCTGTTGCTGGGTAGTGTTTCCAAAACGCTGGGTAAGAACCCATTGGTCTCAGCAAGTTATTTTCCTCCTTTAATTAACAATGGCTTGGCTACAAACTGGTTTTGTTGACTTGATTGATTTTTATGTTAAAAACACACACACAGTACATACATTTTACATACATGACAGGGATATCACAAACTCTGACTTATTGCCATTGTGGTCCCTGAACATTACGACATTACATAGATACATTACATGTATAGATACAGACATTAACATGTATTTTATTGCCTGATCATTAGCCAGCTTTTTACATTATTTTTAAATGAAGTTATGGTCTGCATGGCTTTGAGTGACTGCTATTTGTGCCACTCAACAGCGCTCCAGAGGTGTTGGGTGGGTTGCTCTATTACCTCAGTGTTTCTCAATTCGTTTTGTACCAGGGACAGGCAAACTATGTAATCCTTCCTCCTTGGAGCACTACTGACTTAAACTAGAATAAAGCTGGTTGAGAAACGCTTGTCTCCCTCTGCAGCTCTAATATTCCCAATGACCAGCCAATGGCGTCAGTGAGAAGTCCATATGTGAGTTAGTAGCATAAACAGTCATTCATGTCCTGTAAAACAGATTTGATTGGCCAAACAGACGGCTGAACAAACCGTGCTCTCACGGGGCTATAGTGAATAATGTCCGACACATTAATGTTGTTGAACATCTGTTGAGTAGCATCACAAAGCAATATGTTTCCCAGACGTAGACTAGGTATACAGTCTTTACTCTTGGAGGTTCTCCAGCGAACAACCCACAACGATGATACTAAGCATATTAGTTTCCCCACGTAATGATCTGTGTTATATTTAGAACTGGACGTGACTGTGGAAGTGTTTAGTTTAACTGGTAAGAGCATCAATTAAGGAAAGTATATTATACTGTGCATTCATTTTATGATCATTCAGTAGCTCTCTCTATCTTGTGTTCCTCAGAAACAGAGTGGTCCTTCCACCAATTCAGTGCCTTTTTGAGAAGTATAACTTGGTCATTGTTTTGTTTAGTTGATTTTACTTCATTTGAACATTCTGTCATAAAGACCACATGTTCAACTTAATAAAAAAACATGTTTTCCCATCTCAAGAGGTTAAATAAAAAATGACTATACTACGTGCCTATTACGTGCCATATATAGTAACATGGTTGACAATTTCTTCTTAAATCAGTCATAAGTCCCCTTGTGACAGGGGAAATGGAAACTTGTAGTGTGCAACAGGGAGTGGCAATTGAATGAAAGCTTCACCTAAAAAAGGTCATTGTTAAATCATTTCAGTCTTTCTATGGGTAACAGGGTTGACATGTTTCGCTCAACCCTCTGTTTACCATCACAAAACACCAGAAATTGTCCAAAAAGAGTAGAACCAGCTCACCTGCTTTTACTCTATGATTTGACTATTAGATGTTCAATGTTTCTTTTGAATAAAAGTGTTTAAAAAAAAATAAGGAATAGTTTCACCATATTAAAACGAGAGTTCAGTTCACATAACAGGGTTGCCCTTAAAATGAGGGACAGATGCAGGGCTGGATTAAGAAATCATAGGCCCCGGGGCTTTGGTTTTTTATTGCCAGGGTAGAGGTTCCAAAACCCTTCTATGGATTATACTGTATGTCTATGGCCACAACGCAACAAGCTGTATATTTGGTGTGCATGCTGCCCAAACTGGCTTATCTGACTGTAGGCATACCGGTAACTGCCAAAATAAAGGAAACACTTAAGTAAATGAAGGATACAAAGCATATGATATGGGTTGGGGTACATTTTCCTAGCATGGTTTAGGTCCACTTGTAGAATCTATGCCAAGGTGCATTGAAGCTGTTCTGGCAGCTTGTGATAACTTAATGAGCAGTTGTTGTTTTTTAACTATTGATCCTCTGTGGCTAAATGATGCTCTCTATGTATACTCCTGTCCTGTTCAATGTAGTCCTCCTGTGTAATTTCATGTAGTTTCTGTCCTCTGCATGTTCTGACAGGTTCCACTGAAGGTGTTTATTTCACAGAATCAAGAAGAGTCTGTCTCCCCCTTCACCCCCGTCGTCGTCGTTGTGCTGCTGTAGATTACAAGGGTGTTCTAGGAAATAAGACATTCAGACCTTTTCTGTGTATTATAATGACTGCACAGGAGGATAATTTTCTGAACTGATTTCTAGGAACTGTCCACAGGTTACTCCAGATGTAGGATCTTAATTTGATCACTTTGTTGCAGGAAAAAACATGTAGTGTATTTGAGGTTTAAAAAGGTTTCTGAAGTTTAATTTCCACTTTGAAATTTCAGACTTGATTGTCCCTTAAGAAAAATGAATCAACACCTTCAAAAATGTCCATTAATTATCATCCACATAATTATATACATTTCCTGTTGCTGCAGAATCATTTTCCTGCTGTAGAAAACTGGCTCAAATTAAGATCCTACATCTGCAATTCAATCCTCTTCATTCCTATGAATATATGACTTCCACACACAAAGCTGCCCTTCAAGATATTGTGTTCAATGGCAGGCCACAGACCTTCACCTGCCTCTCCACTATTCCCCTCTGTTTCCTTAATTTGCTTCTCCACTATTCTCCTCTGTGTTTCCTTCCTTTTAGGACGGTTAATGACCTATGCTCTGTTAAGTGGCGTTATTTATAGCCTCGAGGTAGGAGGGTCCATCTCCATTCACTGATTTAGCGGGGATCAAAAAGTTCAAGTTCCCCCTGAGCATTAGAAGCAATTTCCTGTCAAGCAGAAACCTCTGTTTTTCCACACTGCACAATGGCCTTTGTCTATGAAGTGTAGGTGGCTTTTCACAAGTTTCTCAACATTCAAGGTTGTTATGGTTGTACATTTCCTTTGTAGCCTTCTCAGCTCTGTTATGAAACTCTAAAATGACATATTATGGAACTTCTTGGTCAACAGTGATTTTTCTGTCTCCAAAACATGAAGTTGGAGTGGATTTTTTGTGTTCAAATATCAGACACATTGTCCGTTTTGTTATTGTTGCAATATAGCTACCATTTCTGACTTAATTTTCCCAAGGACAGGAAAAGGTGTTGACTCTACTTTAAGTACAAAAAAAGAGGGGAGAGAGAGAGTTTCTTTAGAGGAGCAGAGAGCTGTTTTATTGTGTGATTTTTTGGGGGTATTTTTCCTGGAAAGTGTGTTGCATCTCATTCCCTCTGCATATCTCATTCCAAACGTTCCTTATCCATCATTCCCATCGCTTCACAATCTCTTACCGGTGTCTCCTTTCCCGTTCAATGTCTCATTCATTCCCCTCTCCCTCATCCTCTCTGGGACAGTTCCAATGATTGTGTGTGTGTGTGTGTGTGTGTGTGTGTGAGAGAGATGTATTCTTGGTACCTGTTGAGATGTTCAGCTCAGAGAGAGGCTGTTGTTTAGACTTGTTGCAGAGTTTGTGTTCAGTTTCAATGTGAATTGAATCATCTACAAGAACTTAGCTAGTTAATAATAATAATATTTTATTTGGCAGATGCCTTTTAGGACACTAGGCCTACAAGTCCAGTTCATAAAATCAAGTGCATATCTGTATGTGTAACTGTTAGGATTAGATCCCGCCAGGTCTGTCGCTGGTCAACTGACCAACAAATCACCTCCTCTGCATATGCACCTAGGAAACATGATATCAGAGATTAACAGCACCTATTTCCATGCATATTCCCTCCGATCTAGCCATTGGAGATTCATATGAGATCCAATGGAAAAATTGTCCCATGGCATTTTAATGACCTGAGGCTAGAACAGCAGTGCTTGACTTGAGCCGGTGCTCACTGGTACAGAGTATACAGACACCCTGAGTTTTCGACGGCCTGAGTACCGGCACCTCATAGAACATTGCCACTAAAGTTAAAATGAGTACCGTACACCCTTTTCATTCCATCCCCTTGAAGCCCTTGCTAACATGGAGAAAGGGTAAGGGTGGAGGGGGTGTGGAAGAACAGAAGGGCAGAGTACAGAGAGAGAGAACAATGAGAAGTGAGAATAATTCCCAAAGAAGAATCTTGGAGCTCCTGTGGATTCTGGAGTCACAGAGTGGTTAGATAAATGTCCTCATCCCTGTTAAGTCCTTTCTTAGTTGGAAGGGAACAACTTCCCAAAAAGAACTCATGGACAATTATGCTATCTCCTTAAAGATTACTGGAATCCTTCTCTCTAAAATACAAGAGTTTACCCTCAAATACCATGTTTGCTGAATATGTGAAATATGGGTTTTGACAGATGAATTTATGTAGAAATGTGGAATTACTAGCCATTTAATGAATTCCTCTGGTGGAAGGCATGAGAAGGAAATGTAATATTCTGAGTCAGAATGCTACTGGTTCTGTATAGTGGAGTATCCCTCTCCATCCATGTCTGTGGAGGCTGTATCTAGACTATGTTTTATACATGAGAAGCCTGGCTTGGATGAAGGATTCTACTTATAATGAAGAGAACATCAAAATGCTGACATTTAAAGCAGAGAGACCTTTCAAAGCCCTGCGTTCCGAGAGAGGGTGGCACGGGACTTGCAATGCATTCCAGGGAAGAGAGAGAGACCTTTCAAAGCCCTGCGTTCCGAGAGAGGGTGGCACGGGACTTGCAATGCATTCCAGGGAAGAGAGAGAGAGACCTTTCAAAGCCCTGCGTTCCGAGAGAGGGTGGCACGGGACTTGCAATGCATTCCAGGGAAGAGAGAGAGACCTTTCAAAGCCCTGCGTTCTGAGAGAGGGTGGCACGGTACTTGCAAATGCATTCCAGGGAAGAGAGAGAGAACTTTCAAAGCCCTGCGTTCCAAGAGAGGGTGGCACGGGACTTGCAATGCATTCCAGGGAAGAGAGAGAGACCGAGACATCAACCCACTCTATCCTCGTTCCCCTCGTTGTTAAAAGAGCCCATCGTGTTTCAAACCTTACATTACAAAGAGGCAGAAAAAACCAGTGGATGAAAATGTGATGGACAATAACTTGGTTATTGGTTATCTCTCTTGGCAGAGAGAGAGAGAGACTTCATCAGACTTCTTAAAAATATACAGGAGCAGGCACATCTCCTGAGCTCAGGCAAACCCCACAACCTTCATTTTGGGATTCAATGCATGGATACAAATTTTTGATCGGAGTTGATTTGCAGAAAAAAAAATACATATTGTAGTTATTAGTGAGTGCAGTACTGTTTATAGTTTGATTGATTAAACAATTGTGTCAGACAGCGGTGAGGGTGAGAGACATGACCTCACTCTTGTTGTGAATAACAAAATATTGAATCTGTATTGAGCATCTGTACATTTGTTTGACAGGCAGGCAACAAACAACTTGAGGTCTCTACTGTACATACGATCAACTGGACACGCTAGGTTAGGTCTATATGGGACTACAGGCTGCTGACACTACCGCCATTAACTCTGGTTCACTTCATTTAGTGCCATTGATGTTTACATCTATAGTCAACCTCTTTCTCCTCCCTCTCTTCCTCCCTCACCTCATCTGTTCCTCCCTTCTCTTCCCTCACCTACTCCTACTCCTCCATCCTCATCCACCTCCCTGGTCATCCCCCTGTCTCATCCTCCTCCTCATCCATTTTGACACCACACTCCACAAAGCAAGTCCTGCAGGCTCTAGTTTCATCTTATCTTGATTATTGTCCAGTCATATGGTCAAGTGCGGCAAAGAAAGACCTAGTGTAGTTAAGCCTCAGCTGGACCAGAACAGAGCAGCACATCTTGCTCTTCATTGTAATCCGAGGGCTGATATTAATACCACGCATGTCAGTCTCTCTTGGCTAAGAGTTGAGGAAAGACTGACTGTCTCACTTCTTTTTATAAGAAACATTGTGTTGGAAATTACAAATCGCTTTCATAGTCAATTTACACACAGCACTGACACACATTACTCCACCAGACATGCCACCAGAGGTCCTTTCACAGTCCCCAGATCCAGAACAAATTCAAGGAAGCACCGTATTATACAGAGCCATGAGTACATGGAAATCCCATCTAGAGTGCAATTGAACAGCAAACCTGGTTTCAAAAAACAAATAAAGCAACGCCTCTCTCCCATCTAACCTACTTTTTGTATATATGTACTGACATGTGTAACTGATACATGAACACAAACTACATGTTAATGTTTTTAAATGTAAATTGTTAAGTCTATTGTCTGTAATGTCTTTTTTCGTTATGTGTTGGACCCCAGTAAGACTAGCTGTCTCCATTGGCTAATGGGGATCCTAATAAATCAAATGAAAATCTCCACACTCATTGACAACAGTGAGGACCCAAGGGCATACAGCTGTTGGTCAATTCAAAGACAGTAATTGGCTGATCTAACCTTGAACACATCTCAACATTGAATGTATCAGTGAATATGATTAGGACTGAGGGATGGAGAGAAGGAAGAATGAAATGAGGTGGGATAGAACAAAGGAGTGTTTTTAGGGATGGGGGATGGAGAGAAGGAAGAATGAAATGAGGTGGGATAGAACAAAGGAGTGTTTTTAGGGATGGGGGATGGAGAGAAGGAAGAATGAAATGAGGTGGGATAGAACAACGGGGTGTTTTTAGGGATGGGGGATGGAGAGAAGGAAGAATGAAATGAGAAGGAGGGATAGATGCAGAGAGGGACGAGGAATGGAGGGACGAAGAGGTAGAAGGAAGGAGTGATGGAGGGAAAGGAGGGATTAAAGGAATGAGAGCCCAGCTGCAATTTACAGTGCACTCAGTCAATGCAGACAAAGATTACAAAATGATATCAAGGAAAGAGAATGTCCCAATCCTGGCAAACTACAGAAACCGTCAAACATGACCCAGACAAGTGGCTACACAAACACAGCGACAAGTGGCTACAATCTAGGGTTATGATTCCAAGGTCAGTGATTCTCTTCATAATATCCACAAGGTCCCAGACAGACAGACTGGGGATGAAGATGTTTAAAAGGAGAGGCTTCGGAGTCACTGATCACATCCCAAATGGCACCCTATTCCCTTTGGGCCCTGGTCAAAAGTAGTGCACTATAAAGGGAATAGGGTACCATTTGGGACGAAGACAGTGACTCAATCTGATGTGGCACAGAGCAGGGAGAAATAGGCCATTTGAACTGATCTAATACAAACGCAAAATGGTAATTACCTTATCCACTGAGATTAGATAGCACTCTGCCATGCAGATTAGGAGGAGAGATAAAAACTATGGGCCGTTCTATGTCAATTCAATTTGATCCTCTCTCTGGCTAATGGAGTAGATCCAGTGTATTTAATTTAAGTGTGTGCTTTCTAAGTCATTAGTTAAGTTCTGTCTAAGCACTTCAAATGCTAGCTTTCAGGCTTTCGAGGAACCATGCAGAGATTGGGTTTGTTCTTAGCTGTGCACACAGAAATGGGTTCTCTCTCCATCCTTGTTAGAAGGTATAAATTGTTGAGGTCATTCAATGAGCCAGCCACAGAGTTCTTCTCAACAGGAGTACTGCATCCCATAGTCCACCATTAAGTAAAATTGAGATGTTTAATTTAACTAGGCATGTCAGTTAAGAACAAATTCTTATTTACAATGGACGGCCAAACCCGGACAACACTGGGCCAATTGTTCTCCGCCCTATGGGACTCCCAATCACGGCCGGATGTGATACAGCCTGGATTTGAACCAGGGACTGTAGTGACACCTCTTGTGCTGAGATGCAGTGCGTTAGACCGCTACACCACTCGGGTTTAGTGAACCAAACTCACATGAATTACTTTGCCTCACATGTGAAGACTTCCCTTAGTTCTCCAAGCTAATACCTAACCCATTCTGCTGTGGCGTGCAGATCACCCAGGTTGTTGAATGGACTTGTAGAACAGTCTTACTGTACAAAACTCATCAACTCTCCCTCTACACAGATGTTCTTGCAGCTTACGCTGGCACTGGGCCTTTGAGCTGGATAGGAAAATTTGCCACATCTATAGGGATTTTCCCCTCCCAGTGTAGAAGCATGAAGAAGAGGAATCGGTCTTTCCACTCCCTCCACATGAGGAATCATAGGACATTTCTCCAATTGTCACGTCTACTCCCCGTTTACTCATTATTACGCACACCTGCCACCATCGTTACGCGCACCTGTGCTTCATGACACTCACCTGGACTCCATCACCTTCCTGATTACCTCCTCTATATCTGTCACTCCCGTTGGTTCTTTACCCAGGTGTTATTGACTCTGTTTCTTGTTTAGTTCCGTGTTCGTTTATTTACTAAATGTTCTTGTTCCCCGATTATCAGTGTACACGTTGCACCAATAAGTTTCCCTTAGTCACTTACTATTGCTAAGTATGTATTGGCTCTACAAATAAAGTGAATATCACTCTAGATGTTTCCTGAATTTCCTATGAATACCTAGGATAGGATAAAGTAATCCTTCCCACCCCCCCCCCCCTTAAAAGATTTAGATGCACTATTGTAAAGTGGCAGTTCCACTGGATGTCATAAGGTGAACGCACCAATTTGTAAGTCGCTCTGGATAAGAGCGTCTGCTAAATGACTTAAATGTAAATGTAAATGTTTCAGATTCATTAGAAAAGTCCCCACACCAATTTCAAACACACAGTATCATCATATTAGTCTGTATCTGGTATGAAAGCCAGAAGACACTAATGGAATATGTTGTTAAACTTGATTGTGTATTAACCCATTATCACACTCTCAATGATGAGCTTCCATATTGAGTTCAAAGGCACATAAATCTTCTGTCTTGCCCATTCACCCTCTGAATGGCACACACACAATCCATGCCTCAATTGTCTCAAGGCTTAAAAATCCTTCATCTATAAAATCCTTCATCTCCACCCCTTCATCTATAATGATTGAAGTGGATTTAACAAGTGACATCAATAAGGGATTATAGCTTTCACCAGGATTCACCTGATCAGTCTACAACGTCATGGAAAGAGCAGGTCTTCCTAATGTTTTGTACGTGCAGTCTATATGAAATGACAGGCTTGAGAAAATGATTTCTTGAAGGCTTAAACATTGCAATTGAGGAATTATATGTATTGGTAACCATTACATGGCAATTGAGGAATTATAGGCCCATCTCATGACATTTAAATAAACATGATCTATGTTGCGTGCAGAGTTTGATCGCTGTGGTTACCCAGAAAGGCTAATGGCCTGATAGATATGCTTAACAGGTAATATACCTAACCATTCACCCTTCTTTCCCCTCCAAACCATCCATCAGATAACTTCTTATTGGCTGGAAATAATTAAACACTCAGTATGCAAATTACCGTAACAAAACATAACCTTTTAATGGCGAAAAGGACAATGTCTCTTGTCGTGGAGGCAGCTAGACCCAATCAAATGAATCACTGGATGATTTGTGTGTGGTTGATATACCTCAGCTCATCACTAACTGCTTAATATGTGTAAAGGACTGTTGCATGTAAATACAGTGCCTTCGGAAAGTATTCATACCCTTTGACTTATTCCAAATGTTGTTGTGTTACAGTCTGAATTTCTCTCACCCATCTACACACAATACCCTAAAATGACAAAGTAAAAACATGTGTTTAGATTTTTACAAATTTGTTGATTATGAAATACAGAAATATCTCATTTACATAAGTATTCACAACCCTGAGTCAATGCACCTTTGGCAGAGATTACAACTGTGAGTCTTCCTGGGTAAGTCTCTAAGAGATTTCCACACCTGGATTGTGCAACATTTGCCCATTATTCTTTCAAAATTCTTCAAGGTCTGTCAAATTGATTGTTGATCATTGCTAGGCAACCATTTTCAGGTCTTGCCATAGACCTTTAAAGTAGATTTAAGTAAAAACTGTAACTCGGCCACTCAGGAACATTCCCTGTCTTTTTGGTAATCTACTCCAGTGTAGATTTAGCCTTGTGATTTAGGTTATTGTCAGTGAGTGGACTGAACCATGTTTTCCTCTAGGATTTTGCCTGTGCTTAGCTATATTCAATTTCTTTTATATCCTGAAAAACTCCCCAGTCCTTAATGATTACAAGCATACCCATAACATGATGCAGCCACCATTATGCTTGAAAATATTGAGAGTGGTACTCAGTAATGTGTTGTGTTGGATTTGCTCCAAACACAACACTTTGTATTCTGGACAAAAATGAATAGCTTTGCCACATTTGTTGGAGTATTAGTGTCTTGTCTCAAACAGGATGCATATTTTGGAAAATTTCAATTCCATTCAGGCTTCCATCTTTTCACTCTGTCAATTAGGTTAGTATTGTGGAGTAACTACAATGCTGTTGCGCCATCATTCGTTTTCTCCTATCGCAGCCATTAAACTCTGTAACTGTTTTAAAGTCACCATTAGCCTCATGGTGAAATCCCTGAGAAGTTTCCTTCCTCTCCGGCAACTTAGTTAGGAAGGACTTTGTAGTGACTGGGTGTATTGATACACCATCCAAAGTGTAATTAATAGCTCCACCATGCTCACAGGGTTATTGAATGCCTGTTTATTCTTATTTTTACCCATCTACTAATAGGTTTCCTTCTTTGCGAGGCATTGCAAAACCTGTCTTGTTTGTGGTTGAATCTGTGTCATAACAAGGGGGTTGAATACTTATTGACTCAAAACATTTTGACTTCACATTTTTTATTATTTTTTGTAAACATTTCTATAAACATAATTCCTCTTCAACATTATGGGGTATTGTTTGTAGGGCTCTGGCTGGGCCACTCAAGGACATTCAGAGACTTGTCCTGAAGCCATTCCTACGTTGTCTTGGCTGTGTGCTTAGGGCCGTTGTCCTGTTGGAAGGTGTACCTTCACCCCCAGTCTGATGTTCTGAGCTCTCTGGAGCAGGTTTTCATCAAGGATCTTTCTGTACTGTGCTCTGTTCATCTTTCCCTCGATCCTGACTAGTCTCCCAGTCCTTGCCGTGGAAAAACATCCCCACAGCATGATGCTGCCATCACCATGCTTCACCGTAGAGATTACATTGGCCAGGTGATGAGCGGTGCCTGGTTTCCTCTTGACGTGATGCTTGGCATTCAGGCCAAAGAGTTCAATCTTGGTTTCATTAGACCAATGAATCTTGTTTCCCATGGTCTGAGAGTCCTTTAGGTACCTTTTGGCTAACTCCAAGTGGGCTGTCATGTGCTTTTTACTGAGGAGTGGCTTCCGTCTGGCTACTGTACCATGAAGGCCTAATTGGTAGAGTTCTGCAGAGATGGTTGTCCTTCTGGAAGGTTCTCCCAGCTCCACAGAGGAACACTTGAGCTCTGTCAGAGTTAGCATCTGGCGGCCACCTCTCAGAAGAGTATTGGTGGTTCCAAACGTCTTCCATTTAAGGACACTGTGTAGTTGGTGACCTTCAATGCTTCAGAAACGGACACTTCCCTTTTGCTCTGACATGCACTGTCAACTGTGGGACCTTATATAGACAAGTATGTGCCTTTACAAATCATGTCAAATCAATTGAATTTACTGCAGGTGGACTCCAATCAAGTTGTAGAAATATCCCAAGGATGATCAGTTGAAACAGGATGCACCTAAGCTCAATTTCGAGTCTCATAGCAAAGGGTCTGAATACTTATATAAATAAGGTATTTCTGTTTTTGTTTTTTTATACATTTGCTAAAATGTCTGAAAACATGTTTTCGCTTTGTCATTATGGGGTATTGTGTGTAGATTGATGAGGAAAAACATTTATTTAATCGATTTTATAATATATATGTATATAATAATACGTAACAATATGTGTAAAAAGTGAAGGGGTCTGAATACTTTCCGAAGGCACTGTAACTCTAAATGTCATTTTAAACTCTACACATGGTTGCCTGGCCAGGCTATGACAAAACTCAGAAGTCACTTGATGTCATGTGGTGTCTGGCCCCCAGGGAATCTCTAGGGCCCCACATGTCATCGTCACAGTTGGGTGTCTCCAGTCCTGACCATCCAGTGAGTGAGTGCCTGCCTGTTATGTGAGAGAGTGAGGGCGATCCAGCTTGGCCAACATGGGCATGGTGGCTGGTGGCCACCATGGTCATTTAACATATACAGTTCCCTTCAGATTCCCCTGACAGTCACGTGGCAGTGTGACAGCTTCATGTGACTCATAAATACCATGGTAAATGTGGGTTACACAGTAAGTACCATGGTAAATGTGGGCTACACAGTAAGTACCATGGTAAATGTGGGCTACACAGTAAGTACCATGGTAAATGTGGGCTACACAGTAAGTACCATGGTAAATGTGGGCTACACAGTAAGTACCATGGTAAATGTGGGCTATACAGTAAGTACCATGGTAAATGTGGGTTACACAGTAAGTACCATGGTAAATGTGGACTACATATTAAGTACCATGGAAAATGTGGGCTCCTGATCACATTATGTAGGCTACCTGTAGGCCACTTGCTGTGTGAGCAGACTCATAGTCACAGAAAAGTCTTTAGTTATAGGATATTTTCAAATACGGACCAATGTGATAGACTACAATTCAAACGTGAATCACTGAAAGAGCAATATTTTGGATAATATTTCTACCATTGACTGATTGAAGTGTTATGCAGATAGAGTGGGATGACTGACCGCGGACACAAATCAAATCAAATTGTATTAGTCACATGCTTCGTAAACAATAGGTGTAGACTAACAGTGAAATGCACCAACAATTTGTCTTAACTCAACAGCTCTCCTTTTAGTTTTACGACGATGCAAAAGACCGAACGTATCTGATGATATATTACAGGTGGATTGAATTAGTCAGACGAACCCAACAGACACTGAGGCAACACCTATTGTCTGACTGACCGTTCATCTCCGCGCGCGCTCCGGGTGAACACTGTCGCCTTCAGTGCTCGTCTCGCAAACCCCTCCCTTGCCAGCTTGAGCTCAGTCACACTCCTTTCACGTTCAATACCGAGCAGCAACAAGCAATTGTAAAAATGTGAATTTCAACTGCGCTATTCCAACATTTTTGACGAGGATAGGAAACTACTGGAGAAGGAAGATTGCGTTGGAATGATCCGTTTAGAATGTTAAAGTCGGAAATTGAGAGACTGACGGTTGTTTTTATTGCAGGTGAGAATGGAAACATATGTCGCCTGTTGCTCTGCAGCTCCGCTACACGCGCAGCACACACACATACGTATGTATGAGCTCATTTTCATGCTGGCTTTCCACCTTTCTTTTTCTTTTCAGTTTGTGATTGTTGTTAGTCAGATTATGGGGGAAAAGAGGAAAATAGATGGGTTTGGGGTCGTTATATATATCATTTTTGGGGGTTATTTCAAAATCCACCATGTTTTAAATTAATATTATTATTCATGTGTCATGTGACGATTCAATTTGTTGCTTCACAGCTACATTGATGTTCTCTGATCACTCAAATATTGTTTATTGTAGGTAGGTATATCGAATGTATTGTTATTACTCTATTAGAATAATGGTATTATAGGATACCTGCAATAACATAGCTGTTATGTCCTTGGTAAATACTTGAACATGACATAGTTCCATGGATGACATCTTTACATGAATGCCGCAATGAAATACTGTAGTTTAATCATGGCAGTGATTTTTTTTACATGTAGAAAATAACAGCTGCGCGGGTCAGAAAAGGGGAACCGGGTACCCTGTAGTACGTCGCATTCAGGCGCCGAGCTCGAGAGCAGGGTTAACGGTTGATGTTTGAGCCACGGAGTGCGCTATAGGTAGAAATTCACCTTGATGACGAGAAGGCTCACACTGCGGGGTGTCTTCCTTATCATTAGTGTTCATAGGGAAATTGTTCAGCAGATGTTCACTCATGATATCATATCAAAACTCATACTATAATAATATAATCTAGGAATTTCATAATGATAATATATAGCCGATAAACTAAAGGCATACATGCATACCTATAGGCCTACCTAAAAAAGTTGACAACTTTGTGTATGCTTGGCTACTCATAAATCATATACTTTACCATGGGGCATGGTTTATTTGTTTGGGAAATGCTATGCCATGCCGTTTATAACACTTGCAGACTATTTTGTTTGAGGAATAGCTTGGCTATTATTTGCTCAGGCCCATTTCTATGGTAATTCGAAATCCCCAGATCCAGCTCAAGACTATTTGCATAAATAGTTAATCCTTAATAATGATGTTTATTTAATTATCACAAAATGTATCAAGTGATGTAGGACTATATGGGTCAAGAAAACACAGTAGGCAAGTCCGCTTTAGGTCTAAATTTGCATCCCAAATTGCACCCTATTTCCTATGTAGTGCACCACAGCTCTGGTAAAAAGTAGTGTACTATGTATGGAATAGGGTGCCCATTTTGGATGCATCCACATCTTTGTTGAATTTCATGTTGATGCTATCCCATAAATATGGCCTTGACAGGAACATGCAACTTAAGTAATAGAATGGCCATATGCTATGATAAATGATAGAAATAGGGCCACGTTGTGTCAAAATACATTTCAACTCCAAGTCTTGGACCAATCAAATTACTCTGCCTTTTAATACAATGATGGTGTACACATTTCTCTAAGACCTGTGTAGTAGCACTAATTATTACAGTAATAACATTGATGTTACATAATATTCTAGTGATTGTTTTGTAAATGTATAGTACAATTGACATCATTTATTCTCTGACCTTATGGTAGGGTCATATCCAAGAGATATCTTATTGAACTTTGGACCATTCATTTGTCTTCAGGCTAAATAGTTCCAGTCTGACAGTGTTTTGCGATGGATTACTTTATGTTTCTTTACTACATGATTCATCCTTACTGCCATGTTGAGATTTGTCATAGGAAATAGCCTCACATGTAAGCTTTGGTTGACATCCCTGGAAGTCAAAGCTCTTACAAATCAAATCAAATGTTATTTTTCACATGCGCCGAATACAACAGGTACAACAGGAGATCGCATTGTGAAATTCTTACTTACAAGCCCATTGGGGAGAAAATGATTGAGCAGCCACTACATAGCCTAAGTGCTATTTACAAAGCCCATGCATGATTGTAGTTGATTGGGAGTCCCTCCCAGTTCTAGAGTGCGTGCTAGATTGTGATTACAGACCAATTTACACTGAACAAAAATATAAATACGTCATGTTTACATTTTTGTAATTTCGCAGACATTCTTATCCAGAATGACTTACAGTGGGGCAAAAAAGTATTTAGTCAGCCACCAATTGTGCAAGTTCTCCCACTTAAAAAGATGAGAGGCCTGTAATTTTCATCATAGCGCGCGCTCATCTTTCCCTCGATCCAGAAAATCACATTGTATGATTTTTAATGAATTTATTTGCAAATTATGGTGGAAAATAAGTATTTGGTCAATAACAAAAGTTTATCTCAATACTTGGTTATATACCCTTTGTTGGCAATGACAGAGGTCAAACGTTTTCTGTAAGTCTTCACAAGGTTTTCACACACTGTTGCTGGTATTTTGGCCCATTCCTCCATGCAGATCTCCACTGTATGTTTCCCCCATACTGGCCCCCTATGGGAATTGAACCCAGAACCCTGCCATTGCAAGCACCATGCTCTACCTACTGAGCCACACATGACCTTTTTTCATGCTCTGAAACAAAAGATCCCAGAAATTGTCCATATGCACAAAAAGTGTATTTCTCTACAATTGTGTGCAGAAATGTGTTTACATCGCTGTTAGTGAGCATTTATCCTTTGCCAAGATAATCCATCCACTTGATAAGTGTGGCATATACAGAAGATGATTAACCCCCTAGAGTCGATTGACGCACCGGTATGTCAATCTAAGTTACATAACAAAAAAATCCCCATCAAAATCCATCAGTTTAAACTAAAGATATCTGCTTTTATTGCATTGGATGCATCTCAATCCACAGCATCCACCAGTGTAACACTTCCTCATCTGTGGTGAAAGGTGGCAGAGCTAGAGCGGTGTTTGTCAGACCATGAGACATCCCGAAAATTGGTAAATCATGTAAACGAACCCCACAAGTGTCACGGGACTCATCTGAAGGTAACTGGTCCCGGTTTAAAAAAACAAATGGAAGTACAGTGCATTTGGACAGTATTCAGACCCCTTGAATTTTTTCCATGTTTTGTTACATTACAGCCTTTTTCTAAAATGTATTCAATCGCTTTCCCCCTCATCAGTCTACACACATAATGCCCCCTAATGACAAAGCAAAAACAGGTTTTTAGACATTTTTGCAAATGTATTCAAAATAAAACATTTAAATATCACATTTACTTAAGTATTCAGATCCTTTACTCAGTACTTTGTAGAAGCACTTTTTTTACCAGCGATTACAGCCTCAAGTCTTCTTGGGTATGACGCTACAAGCTTAGCACACCTGTATTTGGGGAGTTTCGCCCATTCTTCTCTGCAGCACCTCTCAAGTTCTCAGGTTGGATGGGGAGTGTCGCTGCATAGCTATTTTCAGGTCTCTCCAGAGATGTTCGATCGGGTTCAAGTCTGGACTCTTACCCCGAAGCCACTCCTGCGTTGTCTTGACTGTGTGCTTAAGGTCGTTGTCCTGTTGGAAGGTGAACCTTCACCCCAGTCTGAGGTCCTGAGTGCTCTGAAGCAGGTTTTCATCAAGGATCTCTCTGTACTTTGCGCCGTTCATCTTTCCCTCGATCCTGACTAATCTCCCAGTCCCAGTCTGAGGTCCTGAGTGCTCTGAAGCAGGTTTTCATCAAGGATCTCTCTGTACTTTGCGCCGTTCATCTTTCTCTCGATCCTGACTAATCTCCCAGTCCCTGCCACTGAAAAACATCCCCACAGCATGATGCTGCCACCACCATGCTTCACCGTAGGGATGGCATTGGCCAGGTGATGAGCGGTGCCTGGTTTCCTCCAGACGTGATACTTGGCATTCAAGCCATAGAGTTCAATCTTGGTTTCATCAGACCAGATAATCTTGTTTTTCATGGTCTGAGAGTCCTATGGGTTCTTTTTGGCAAACTCTAAGCTGGCTGTCATATGCCTTTTAATGAAGAGTGGCTTCCGTCTGGTCATTCTGCCATAAAGGTCTAATTGGTGGAGAGCTGCAGAGATTGTTGTCCTTCTGGAAGGTTCTCCCATTTCCACAGATGAACTCTGGAGCTCTGTCAGAGTAACCATCGGGTTCTTCGTCACCTAACTGACCAAGGCCCTTCTACCCCAATAGCTCAGTTTGACCGGGTGGTCAGCTCTAGGAAGAGACTTGAAGGTTCCAAACTTGGAGGTGGAGGTCACTGTGTTCTTGGGGACATTCAATGCTGCAGATTTGTGCCTCAACACAATCCTGTCTTGACACACAACACAATGCCTCAAGTTGAATGTCTCAAGTTAAATGTTAATTTCTCTACCATAAGTGGCCTAAAACATAGTTTTAAGAGAATTTGGCAGTATGTCCAACCAGCCTCACAACCGTAGACCACGAGTAACCACACCAGCCCAGGACCTCCACATCCAGCGTCTTCGCATGTAGGATCGTATGAAACCAGCCACCCAGACAGCTGATGAAGCTGTGGGTTTGCACAACCAAAGAATGTCTGCACAAACTGTCAGAAATAATCTCAGGGAAGCTCATCTGTGTGCCCGTCGTGCTCGTCGTGCAGTTCGGCGTGGTAAAAGACTTCAGTGGGCAAATGCTCACCTTCGATAGCCACTGGCATGCAGGGGAAGTGTTGTCTTCACGGATTAATCCCGGTTTCAACTCTACTGGGCAGATGGCAGACAGCGTGTATGGTGTCGTGTGGGCGAGCGGTCTGCTGAAGTCAACGTTGTGAACAGAGTGCCCCATGGTGGTGGTGGGGTTATGGTATGGGCAGGCTTAAACTACGGAGAATGAACACAATTGCATTTTATCGATGGCCATTTGAATGCACAGAGATCGTGACGAGATCACCTCATGTTTCAGCATGATAATGCATTGCCACATGTCGAAAAGGTCTGTACCCAATTCCTCAAAGCTGAAAATGTCGCAGTTCTTCCATGGCCTGCATACTCACCAGACATGTCACGCATTGAGCATGTTTGGGATGCTCTGGAGAAACATGTATGACAGCGTATTCCAGTTCCCACCAATATCCAGCAACTTCACACAGCCATTGAAGAGGAGTGGGGCAACATTCCACAGGCCACAATTAACAGTCTGATCAATTCTATGTGAAGGAGATGTGTCGCGCTGCATGAGAAAAATGGTGGTCACATCAGATAATGACTGCTTTTCTGATCCATGTCCCTACCTTTTTTTATCTGTGGCCAACAGATGCATATCTGTATTCCCAGTCACGTGAAATCCATAGATTAGGGCCTAATTTATTTATTTTAGTTGACTGATTTCCTTAGATGAACTTTAACTCAGTAAAATCTTAGAAATTGTTACATGTTGCATTTAGATTTTTGTTCATGGGTAATTGCATTTAAAAATCCGATTTTTGTAAAGGATTGCTTCCAGTAATGGTAAAAAAATCCATTGCCCAGCCTCCACCCCTTATAATCGTATGATGACAGATATTTATTTTACAAAAATCCAAGTTGACATGATACACTACATGTATGGACCTCACTTTGTGCACGGTAGCATTGTCATGCTGAAACAGGAAAGGGCCTTTCCCAAACTGTTGCCACAGAGTAGGAAGGACAGAATCATCTAGAATGTCATTGTATGCTGTAGCATTAAGATTGACCTTCACTGGAACTAAGGAGCCCGAACCATGACAAACAGCCCCAGACCATTATTCCTCCTCCACCAAACTTTACAGTTGGCAGTATGCATTCGGGCAGGTAGTGTTCTCCTGGCATTTGCCAAACCCAGATTACGTGCTACGTGCTTCAACACTCTGCAGTCCCGTTCTGTGAGCTTGTGTGGCCTACCACTTCGCGGCTGAACCGGTGTTGCTCCTAGACATTTCCACTTCACTATAACAGCACTTACAGTTGACCCGGGCAAGTCTAGCAGGTCAGAAATTTGACAAACTAACTTGTTGGAAAGGTGGCATCCTATGACGGTGCCACATTGAAAGTTACTGAGCTCTTCAGTAAAGCCATTCTACTGCAATGTTTGTCTATGGAGATTGCAAGGCTGTGTGCTTAATATTATATATCTGTCAGCATCGGGTGTGACTGAAATAGCCAAATCCACTCATTTGAAGGGATGTCCACATACCTTTGCATATATAGTGTAATTGGTCAGATTTTTCACAATTTTCAAAACCATACTGCTAACCAATATGATAATAGAAAGACTGCATGTATAAAGTAATCACTTTATTCAATTTATGAACATTTGAATGGTTCCACTGAATCTGAATAACAGGGCAATCATGTCCTTCTTAATTTGTGAAATGAAAATTTCAGTGGTGCCAAAAATAGAAATGGTCGCTGCCTCGCGGCTGAGTTCACAGGGGCCTATTTTAACCCAGAATGTGAACAACCTTGTACACTGTGACCAGAGACAGGAGAGGGCCACCAGCTGAATTCAGCCAGGCTGAATTGAAAATGATGGTAGGACTTCAGTCAGTCATTGGACTTGAAAGGACTCAAAGCTCACACACTCCCAGTGACACAGCCTATATTCTCCCCTCCAAGGGCCTCTGAAGATGATGCATTCAAAATCCCTCGTCACTGTGGATACCAACTGTCACTTGTGTTGCTTTGCCATTTTTCTACTCGTCGATGATGGATGACATGCCTGCATGCAATTCAGCTTTTTGTCAGTTGACATTTGAACCTAGACTCACTTGAGCCCCTGTGCCTGGTGCTCACGGGGAAGACGGCCTCATACAGACAACACAGATGCTTCCCTATCTCCATCACTCTGTCTCTCTCTAAACCTCTCTCTCTCTCTCTCTCTCTCTCTCTCTCTATTATCATCATCATAGGCTCTATTAAACAACACAGGCTGTGGGGAGAGACAGGGCTGCTCCCTCAACCTACATAGGTTATTATTATTTCTATGGATATCAGTATCTATTTTTCCCAGAAATGGGCAGACGCCCATGTCCATTAACAATCACTGCATTCTAGAGCATCCTACAATGCCTCCCATCAAGCTGCTGGGCAGTATAGGAAAGCTGTACATAATCTGATGCAGAATTGATCATATGCCTTAAGTGGATATATTTTTCACGATCTTATCCTGTTCGAGCTCGGTAATGAATGTGTTTTTATCAACACCTCAGGGAGATCTGACAGACACATGTTAGCAGTGCTTCATTTGAGCAGGATCCTGCCGGAACAGGATCCGGCACCTCTCAGATATGACTTTGTTCATTCCAGCACCTATTTGCCCAGATCCGGTACCTCTCACGGCATGATTTATTAATTGTTTCACTGTTCGCACTGTAAACATTCTATTAAATCAAGTTGCCTTGTTATTTCTCCTGCCCCCCAGAAAGACCATCATGTAAAAGCTTGGTGATCCTTCTGTGTCATCATCCTACATCCACACTGATTCCAGACCTTCTCATAGAGGTTATGGGGAGGCCGGTGGAGTAAGTAACTGATCTTGACACAGGTCTGGGTAGTGGTGGTCAACTAGTGAAGAGGTCCCTACGTAATCACGTCACGTAGCCTAGGGTAGTTGTCTCCCTACTGAATTTGAAACGTGGGAAAGACAAATAAAAAAATGATTAAAAAAGGCAATCATGTTTGATGACATTTTTCAAGTCCAAAAATCCAGAGAAAGATGGTGAATGGAACCCAGAACGAGCCAGAGAACTGTCAGTGCCGGGGGAGAGGAGTGAGGGGCAAACTGTTCCTGATGGTGATGCCTGAGCTAGCAGCGCTGCTAATCCCGCCAGTTCAGCATCACCACCGGCACCTCCACTACCTAGTAGGCCTACTAGCGAGTGTGACTCAGCGGGAGAGGGAGACGGGGAGCTGGGGGGACAGTGCATCCCCCGACGAAGTGCTCGAAGCAGGTGCAATATGCAGTTCAAGAACAACAAACGTATAACCAAGGGCTTGTCATGCAGAATTCAAAGCTGGGCTGTACAAAATGCAAAAAGGTAGGGAGCTTGAGTCTAGAAATGACTGGAGGGATTCAAGTAGCTAGCAAAAGAGAGGGTGGAATGTACAGTAACATCCTCTGCCTTTGACATGAAAACAATAACAAAGAGCCCTCAGAATTATTATTTGTAGTTTTTAATATGCCTGAACCAAGGTGCATTTGGTGGCAGCAAGTCTTGTAGACGAGGCTAAAGAGGACACCCAGGTTATAGTTAACCCTCAAAATGAAAAAATCTTCACAACAGCCTTAGAAGGAGGCTAAACATCACTGACACAGGCCTGCTCATGGCTTTGAGCAAGAAATGGACTGTCAGGAGTTAAATTAACTTGACATGGGGAGAGTCATTGTGGGAGGTTTTGAAAACTAAGGTAGGAAAATTGTTTTCCTTTACAAACTTGTTCTGTACTGTGAAGGTAATCTGAACATGTGCTTCATATTATCACATAGGTAGAATGCCTATATATGTGGGTTCTGCTGAGTCTACAGTTATATTCTGATATTGTGATATTTGTTCTACTGCTACATTGATGTGACATTGGGGTCTTGTGAGCCCCACAGCTGACTATGTGTGCATTTGCATATTTATTTGATCTTTATTTAACCAGGCAAGTCAGTTAAGAACAAATTCAATGACAGCCTAGGAACAGGTTAACTGCCTGTTCAGCAGCAGAATGACAGATTTGTACTTTGTCAGCTCAGGGGTTTGAACTTGCAACCTTTTGGTTACTAGTCCAACGCTCTAACCACTAGGCTACCCTGCCACCCCATGGTGGGTGTTCTGCAGTGACGTCTAAAATGTTACTGTACACTGATTCAGACTTGTGTAAGGCCCGCAGCTACACTCATATATGTAGGCATACTGCAGTGATGTCTAAAATGTTGCTGTACACTGATTCTGACTTGTGTAAGCCCCGCAGCTACACTCATATATGTAGGCATACTGCAGTGATGTCTAAAATGTTCCTGTACACTGATTCTGACTTGTGTAAGCCCCGCAGCTACACTCATATATGTAGGCATACTGCAGTGACGTCTAAAATGTTGCTGTACACTGATTCTGACTTGTGTAAGGCCCGCAGCTACACTCATATATGTAGGCATACTGCAGTGACGTCAAAAATGTTGCTGTACACTGATTCTGACTTGTGTAAGCCCCGCAGCTACACTCATATATGTAGGCATACTGCAGTGACGTCTAAAATGTTGCTGTACACTGATTCTGACTTGTGTAAGCCCCGCAGCTACACTCATATATGTAGGCATACTGCAGTGATGTCTAAAATGTTCCTGTACACTGATTCTGACTTGTGTAAGGCCCGCAGCTACACTCATATATGTAGGCATACTGCAGTGATGTCTAAAATGTTCCTGTACACTGATTCTGACTTGTGTAAGGCCCGCAGCTACACTCATATATGTAGGCATACTGCAGTGACGTCTAAAATGTTGCTGTACACTGATTCTGACTTGTGTAAGCCCCGCAGCTACACTCATATATGTAGGCATACTGCAGTGATGTCTAAAATGTTCCTGTACACTGATTCTGACTTGTGTAAGGCCCGCAGCTACACTCATATATGTAGGCATACTGCAGTGATGTCTAAAATGTTCCTGTACACTGATTCTGACTTGTGTAAGGCCCGCAGCTACACTCATATATGTAGGCATACTGCAGTGACGTCTAAAATGTTGCTGTACACTGATTCTGACTTGTGTAAGCCCCGCAGCTACACTCATATATGTAGGCATACTGCAGTGATGTCTAAAATGTTCCTGTACACTGATTCTGACTTGTGTAAGCCCCGCAGCTACACTCATATATGTAGGCATACTGCAGTGACGTCTAAAATGTTGCTGTACACTGATTCTGACTTGTGTAAGGCCCGCAGCTACACTCATATATGTAGGCATACTGCAGTGACGTCTAAAATGTTGCTGTACACTGATTCTGACTTGTGTAAGGCCCGCAGCTACACTCATATATGTAGGCATACTGCAGTGATGTCTAAAATGTTCCTGTACACTGATTCTGACTTGTGTAAGCCCCGCAGCTACACTCATATATGTAGGCATACTGCAGTGATGTCTAAAATGTTGCTGTACACTGATTCTGACTTGTGTAAGGCCCGCAGCTACACTCATATATGTAGGCATACTGCACTGACGTCTAAAATGTTCCTGTACACTGATTCTGACTTGTGTAAGCCCCGCAGCTACACTCATATATGTAGGCATACTGCAGTGACGTCTAAAATGTTGCTGTACACTGATTCTGACTTGTGTAAGGCCCGCAGCTACACTCATATATGTAGGCATACTGCAGTGACGTCTAAAATGTTCCTGTACACTGATTCTGACTTGTGTAAGGCCCGCAGCTACACTCATATATGTAGGCATACTGCAGTGACGTCTAAAATGTTGCTGTACACTGATTCTGACTTGTGTAAGGCCCGCAGCTACACTCATATATGTAGGCATACTGCAGTGACGTCTAAAATGTTCCTGTACACTGATTCTGACTTGTGTAAGGCCCGAAGCTACACTCATATATGTAGGCATACTGCAGTGACGTCTAAAATGTTGCTGTACACTGATTCTGACTTGTGTAAGGCCCGCAGCTACACTCATATATGTAGGCATACTGCAGTGAGGTCTAATGCTTTGAATAAATCAGCACCTTGGAGAGTGCTGTCCGTTTAACCACCACAGACAGTAGGCTACATGGCTGTTTACTCTGTCTGCTGAGCTGCCACATTGTGTTAGTCACTTTATTTCTCAATGTGTTCCAGTAACTTAGAGCCCCCTGGGTAACCCCCCCTCTCGCGCTCACTATGTGTTTTCCGGGACCTCCCAATTTACAAATTAAGCACTGCATGTTAGCATGTGTTTATAAACATGATAGGCAGGGTCTCGATATGGGGAAAGTTATGCGACAGAAAATAATTGCATAGCATTTTTATGATTGAATAGGGTTGTATTGTACAGTTTGGTTAATGTAGAGTTCCTGTACTGTAAGTGAATTTCTTCCCTATGTGATGTTCTGCAGACAAAGATCTGTTATGAGAAGGTGACATTACAGTGTGACAGAGGGAGAATGAGGGGGGTTTGATGAAACCAGCCTGCTGCATTCCACTGTACTTAGCATTTATCAGGTCGAGGCCCAAATAGCACCCTATTCCCTATGGACCCTAGTCAAAAGTAGTGCACTACATAGGAATAGGGTGCCATTTGGAACCAATATGGTGTTGTTATCCACAGTACACAAGCTTACAATAGAGTAGGTGTGTGTTTGTTTTTCTAACGATACCAAATCATATGTCATGATTTGGGAACATAAATAAACATTGCTTCGCTTTTCCTATCCAACTGCCCATTACTGTGTACTTACTATATTTTCACTCTTACACAGATAATAAAATGTACATGTTTGACAGGTCCTCATTGTAAATAAAAATCTGTTCTTAATTGACTAAATAAACAACATAGTTGTAGCTGGCTAGTGTTTGATTGACAGGAGGGTTCACAGGTCCATGCTTATTGTCAAGTCTCAGTACAGAGTGTGTGTTCATAAGGATGTATTGTTGTAGCCCTTTCCTGCAATTAAACCACCCTCTAATGGCCTCATGGGTGGAATTGTATTCATATTTTTACAATTTCATAATGAATAAACATATTTCTTAAATAAATGCAGAAAACCCTGTGTTTCTATGTCAAACGGTTTTGTTTTATATTTCAGTCTTCTGTGATGACCAAAAGTATGTGGACACCTGCTCGGCAAACATCTCATTCATGAGCATTAATATGGAGATGGTCCCCCACTTTGCTGCTATAACAGCCTCTTCTGGGAAGCCTTTCCACTAGATGTTGGAACATCACTGCATAGACTTGCTTCCATTCAGCCACAAGAGCATTAGTGAGATCTGGCACTGATGTTGGGCAATTAGGCCTGGCTCGCAGTCTGCGTTCCAATTCATCCCAAAGGTGTTCGATGGGGTTGAGGTCATGGCGCTGTGCAAGCCAGTCAAGTTCTTCCATACTGATCTCCACCAACCTTTTCCTTTCTTTTCTTTTTACCCCTTTTTCTCCCCAATTTCGTGGTGTCCAATTGTTTAGTAGCTACTATCTTGTCTCATCGCTACAACTCCCGTATGGGCTCGGGAGAGACGAAGGTTGAAAGTCATGCATCCTCCGATACACAACCCAACCATGCCACACTGCTTCTTAACACAGCGCCATCCAATCCTGAAGCCAGCCGCTCCACCCGGGAGCTGTTGCCTCAAAGTTGGAATAACAGAATCATCTAGAATGTCATTGTATGCTGCTGCATTAAGATTTCCCTTCACTGGAATTAAGGGGCCTGAACCATGAAAACAGCCACAGACCATTATTCCTACTCCACCAAACTTTACAGTTAGCACTATGCATTCGGGCAGGTAACGTTCTCCTGGCATCCGCCAAACCCAGATTCGCCCATCGGACTGCCTGATGGTGAAGCGTGATTCATTACTCCAGAGAACACGTTTCCACTGCTCCAGAGTCCAATGGCGATGAGCTTTACACCACTCCAGCCTGCACTTGGCATTTCGCATGGTGATCTTAGGCTTGTGTGCGGCTGCTCGGCCATGGAAACACATTTCATGAAGCTCCGGCTGAACAGTTCTTGTGCTGATGTTGCTTCCAGAGGCAGTTTGGAACTCGGTAGTGAGTGTTGCAACCGAGGACAGATGATTTTTATGCACTAAGCGCTTCAGCACTCTGCGTTCCCGTTCGGTGAACTTTTGTGGCCTGCCAATTTGTGGCTGAGTTGTCGTTGTTGCTCCTAGATGTTTCCACTTAACAATAACAGCACTTACAGTTGACCGGGGCAGCTCTAGCAGGGCAGACATTTGTCTTATTTGAATGGTGGCATCCTATGATGGTTGAAAGTCAATAAGCTCTTCAGTAAGGCCATTCTACTACCAATGGCTGTGTGCTCGATTGTATACTCCTGTCAGCAACGGGTGTGGCTGTAATAGCCTAATCCACTAATTTGAAGAGTTGTCCACATACTTTTGTATTTATAGTGTATATAAAGTGTAATATTGGGATGCAAACTCAAAATGTAATACATTTCAACTCTGACATGGTACAGGTGTCTTCTTTTTTTAAGCCCATAATCATGTGTGTGAGGTGTATACTTTTGTTTCAAAACAGTCTGTGTGACCCTGATTTAGCCCACTGCAGTAAAAGTTTATTACGGTGTTAAGGACAGTGATTCATCAAACCTAGATTAACCTTATCATGTAGCCTAGTATGCCATAAATATAACAAGTTGTGTAATATCGTTTATATCAAACGGAACTCGGTTATGATGAGATTATGATGATGTGAATATGACAGAGTGGTTTATTTTCACTTACACACCGTGGTGCTCCTGTTTTGTCTTTTTGACTTCAGCTAAAACCGAAAGTTCCACACTAAAAAAGTAGTTCAAAGAACTTACAGTACTTCATTAAGCAGTTTTTATATTGTTTAATGCTTCTATCTGTTTTATTTCAGGTGTGATTACAGCATGAGTCCAACTGGTGACAGGCCCTGTTAGGCCTGAACAGACGGTGGTGTGTTGGTGGAGGCTCATCAGTCTCCAGTATGGAGTGTTTGGTATGAGCCGTGGCCTGTCTGTTGCTTCTTGGGTCGGTCCAGTGGTGTGGTGTCCCTGTCTCTTGGCGGGATGCTGAGGGCTGGTGGTCCCCACCAGTATGACTCCCCTGGACATGTGGCTATCCCGCTCCATCCCCATGTGCCTGCTCCTCCAGAGCCTGGTCCTCATGGCCCTGTGCTTCCCCTCCGCCTCCATGTGTCCCAAGGGATGTGTCTGCCAGAGGGCCCGACCCGACCCTGGCCTCCACCTCGGCCCGGGGCCCCTGGGGCTGCTCCTTGGCCTCAACGTCACCTGCACCGGGTCCCGGCTCAAAGAGATCCCCCCGGACCTGCCTCCAGACACCGCCGTGCTCCGCCTCGACCACAACCAGATCATGGCTGTCCCCGACCACGCCTTCCGGGGCCTAAGGCTGCTGCGGGAGCTCAATCTGTCCCACAACGCTGTGGAGACGCTGGGGGAGGGCGCCTTCAGTGGCGTGGAGGCCACACTGCAGGTCCTCGACCTCTCACACAACCGCATCACTAGTGTACACAAGGATGCGTTCGCCAGGCTCAAAGCACGGGTCCTGGTGGATGACAACCCCTGGCACTGTGACTGCACACTGCAGCAGGCACTGGGCGGCATGGCCCACAACCACGAGGCGGCTGCACGCGTCCTCTGCCGGAGCTCCGAGCTCCAGGAGCAGGAGGGACGCCATTTCCTGGCAGTGGACACAGACCTGTGTAACCTGGCCAAGAGGACCACAGACTACGCCATGCTGGTGACGATGTTCGGCTGGTTTGCCATGGTCATCTCCTACGTGGTGTATTATGTACGGCAGAACCAGGAGGATGCCCGGCGACACCTGGAGTACCTCAAGTCGCTCCCCAGCAAGCCTGTGAAGCCCAACGAGGTGGAGGACATCAGTACTGTGGTGTAACATGATATCATCACTACTGGACACTATAGGACATCAGTAGTCCGGTGTGACATCCCTATAGTGAGAACTGACTGTATATCATAGAATTAGATTGTCTAATTAGTTCTAGAATTAGAATGACTAATTGGTTCTAATTCTATGCATGAACAGCAGAAGTTCCGACCTAAACCCGGAGATAGGACCCATATTTCTAGTGTTTACAACTGGTTCCAAATTTCAAGATGGATGTAACGTCTTCTGTTGTGAAAATGTTTTTATTTTGTCCTACCTGTGGTGTACTTTAAAAAATCATGATAGATTCAACCTGGATCCTTGTATTTGAAGCATCACACTCAATATGTGTAAATTACAAAAGTAAACATTGAGAAAACCCCATTTTTAAAAGAGGAGAAATGCTTTAAATGTTAGCGTTTGTCTGTTAGGCATCAATCTAAAGTCAAGCATTTTGGAATGCACAGCGTACATGTCAGAATATAGACACCGGCAGTTAGTTCATATCAGAGTAACAGAAAGGTATAGACTATGGGTGTAACACAGATGGCTTCATTGAGATCTGTTCTGAGATCTGTTCTGAGATCGTTTAAAAAAATCTGAATCTCAGGTTAAATTTTTGATAGGTTGATAAATCTTTTTTAGAGCAAAATCTGGAGAAATGGTTTGTTGGACTAAACTTTTGTAAGGTAATCTGAAGAGTGTTCTGTGTTTGTGCATCCAACTGCATACTTTGTTTAATTTTATTTGAACAAATAACGAGCCCCAAACATCAATCATGAAAATGACCTTACATTTTCATATGTGAAATAATGAAATCAATGATTTGTTAAAATGACCACGACATCACACTGTTGAAAGACTACTGATGTGCTGTAAAAATACTACACATTTCTTCATTCGCTTTGTCAAGTCCCTGTACTGTATGTTGTTGTTGTCTTGAAACGACAAACTTGATACATTGCATCTTAGTAGATTTGTGATGGTCAGATAACGTAACACAATGTTTTTTGGGGTAGATATCAAATGACCCACAAGAGACTCGGTAGATTCAAGTAATTTGTATGTGTGTCATGTGATTTACCAGTACACTAGTAGTGTCCAAGTTCTCATGTCCTGAGTCCGAACAAGCTTTTTGTGTTACATGTTAACACAACAACACCCCAAAACAATACTGTGCATTTGGTTTTTCTATAAAAAACAAACATTTGCTATGATTTTTTATGACTCAGTCTATGCTTCCTGAAATAGAATACATATTAATATTCAGAGGAATGTATCTCACACAAAGCTTCCTCTCTCAGCCAAAATGAAGATATAGTTGGTGTCCCAAATCCCAACCAATTCCTTACATAGTGCATAAAGCACTATGGACCCTGGTGGAAGTAATGCACTATGTCGGGAATAGGGTACAGATTGCGACGCACCCTCAGCGTCACAAACCTGGCGATGGGAAGACTAATAATTTCAACACAAACATCCCCTTTCTATTCAACCTCATGCTGCGTTCAGAATGCAGATAGATACATGCATCATTTACCTTGCCTTTAGAAACACTGTGTGTACAGTTATACCCCCAGCAAAGTGAGAAGAGCAAATTGCAGCTGTCATTCATTCAAATGGATTTCACTTCCATCACAGTGACAAGGGTTCACTAAAACATCCCACAGAGAGAGAGATGGAGAGAGAGGGGAGGGCTGGTCAGAGAGGGAGAGAGAGGGAGCGAAAGCGAGAGATGAAGAGAGAGAAGAGATAAGTGAGGAAAGGAGCGATATGTGCAGGAAAGTGAGGGAATGAGAAAAGTAAAAGATTCTTTCCATATTCAATGCGGATAAAAAATTATGTATTTTGAAAAGGAATGTTTACAAAGTTGAGTTTTTTCCCCCAGAGCTGCAAAGTGGTCAGTTCATTTGGGAGGATTTGATGATACAATGAGCACAGGTAGTTACAACAGGTAGTTACAACAGGCTGTTACAACAGGTAGTTACAACAGGTAGATAGACACACAAGTAGGCCTAGTCACATCAAACTAAATGCAAATAGGTACATTGTTGTCGTGTGTGAGAAGGAACTTGAAATCCCTTTAAATCGTTGTATTTGAATGTTGTGCTACTGTACAGCATTTTGCACTGTCTTGTCCTGTAGAGCGGAGGCCATGAGTTCATGCCTCATGGATTTGTAATGGGTTTAGAAGACTTTTTCTTTCAATACATGTACCGTACTGCAAATGAAGAAAGCACAGTGTAGCCAAGCCAAGGAGCCTGGAAGAATATATTTAAGTGCCTGAAATTCTTATCTCACATTTTCTGTTTCTCATTTTAACCAAATTATTTCACATTCAGAGTCGGTTTCTGGACATGAAAGAAGAAAGCATAGCGTTTCACAGACCAAGGTGTATGTGTTTTGGAATCCTTTCATGTCCAGGATAGTGTATATAGAACCAACACAAAGGAGAAATGAACTCTTTATTGTTTGCTTTGAAAGAGCTGATAGAAGTGAAATGTACTTTGATATCCTAGTTTTCCACTGTCTCACTCAAACGAAGACGTGAAAGTAACATAAAACACAGAGAATGTGGTTGTTGTCTTCCTTCTCTGCCTGTCAATTTACTTTTCTTTAGGGAAAAAAGCTGAAGCTTTGTGATAAAACTCAAGACCTAGCACTGATAAAACCATCCATACATTGTAAAGGCATGTCATAAATCGAAATAAAGGAAATATGGACACTCTCCTCGTGATTTATTGTCATTTAGCTTTGGATGGTCACCACCGTTCAAAAGTTTGGGGTCACTTAGAAAAGTCCTTGTTTTTGAAAGAAAAGCACACTTTCTGTCCATTAAAATAACATCAAATTGATCATACAGTGTAGACATCGTTATTGTTGTAAATTATTATTGTAGCTGGAAACGGCTGATTTTTAATGGAATATCTACATAGGCGTACAGAGGCCCATTATCAGCAACCATCACTCCTGTATTCCAATGGCACATTGTGTTAGCTAATCCAAGTTTATCATTTTAAAAGGCTAATTGATCGGTCACGTTCTGACCTTGGTTCTTTTGTTATGTCTTTGTTTTTAGTATGGTCAGGGCGTGAGTTGGGTGGGTTGTCTATGCTATTGTTTCTATAATTTGGGATTTCTGTGTTTGGCCTGGTATGGTTCTCAATCAGAGGCAGCTGTCAATTGTTGTACCCATACTTAGGTAGTCTGGGTTCACATTTGAGTTGTGGGTGATTATTTTCTGTTCTGTGTTTTATGTATGCACTGTACAGGACTGTTTCGGTTTCATTTCGTTCTCTTTGTTGTTTTATTATTTAGTGTTCTGAGTTATAAATAAATATAATGAACACTCACCACGCTACGCATTGGTCCCCCGATCCTTCCTACTACTCCTCCTCGTCAGAGGAGGAAGACGAAAACCCTTACATGATCATTAGAAAACCCTTTTGCAATTATGTTAGCACAGCTGAAAACTGTTGTCCTAATTAAAGAAGCAATAAAACTGGCCTTCTTAAGACTAGTTGAGTATCTGGAGCACCAAATCAAGTCAAAGTTTATTTGTCACGTGCACCGAATACAACAGGTGTAGATCTTACAGTGAAATGTTTACTTACAGGCTCTAACCAACAGTGCAAAAAAGGTATACCTATGAACAATAGGTAAGTAAAGAAATAAAAAAAAAACAGTAAAAAGACAGTGAAAAATAACAGTAGTAAGGCTACATACAGGCACCGGTTAGTCGGGCTGATTGAGGTAGTATGTACATGTAGATATGGTTAAAGTGACTATGCATATATGATGAACAGAGAGTAGCAGTAGCGTAAACGAGGGGTTGGGGGGGGGCACACAATGCAAATAGTCCTGGTAGCCATTTGATTACCTGTTCAGGAGTCTTATGGCTTGGGGGTAAAAACTGTTGAGAAGCCTTTTTGTCCGGTACCGCTTGCCATGCGGTAGTAGAGAGAACAGTCTATGACTGGGCGGCTGGTGTCTTTGACAATTTTTAGTGCCTTCCTCTGACACCGCCTGGTGTAGAGGTCCTGGATAGCAGGCAGCTTAGCCCCAGTGATGTACTGGGCCGTACCTACTACCCTCTGTAGTGCCTTGTGGTCGGAGGCCGAACAATTGCCGTACCAGGCAGAGATGCCACCAGTGCTCTCGATGTTGCAGCTGTAGAACCTTTAGAGGATCTGAGGACCCATGCCATATATTTTTAGTTTCCTGAGGGGGAATAGGCTTTTTCGTGCCCTCTTCACAACTGTCTTGGTGTGTTTGGACCATTCAAGTTTGTTGATGTGGACACCAAGGAACTTGAAGCTCTCAACCTGCTTCACTACAGCCCTGTCGATGAGAATGAGTGCTCGGTCCTCCTTTTCCTGTAGTCCACAATCATCTCCTTAGTCTTGGTTACGTTGAGGGATAGGTTGTTATTCTGGCATCACCCGGCCAGGTCTCTGACCTCCTCCCTATAGGCTGTCTCATTGCTGTCGGTGATCAGGCTTACCACTGTTGTGTCATCTGCAAACTTAATGATGGTGTTGGAGTCGTGCATCAGCATTTGTGGGTTCGATGACAGGTTCAAAATGGGCAGAAACAAATAACTTTCTTCTGAAACTCAATCAGTCTATTCTTGTTCTGAGAAATGAAGGCTATTCCATGTGAGAAATTGCTAAGAAACTGAAGAACTCATACAAGGCTGTGTACTAGTCCCTTCACAGAACAGCGCAAACTGTCTCTAACCAGAATAGAAAGAGGAGTGGGAGGCCATGATGCACAACTGAGCAAGAGGACAAATACATTAGAGTGTACTTTTTGTTTGAGAAACAGATGCCTCACAAGTCCTCAACTGGCAGCTTCATTAAATAATACCCGCAAAACACCAGTCTCAACGTCAATAGTGAAGAGGCGACTCCGGGATGCTGGCCTTCTATGCAGAGTTGCAAAGAAAAAGCCATATCTCAGACTGGCCAATAAAAAGAAAAGATTAAGATGGGCAAAGAACACAGAGACTGGACAGAGGAAGATTGGAAAAAGGTCTTATGGACAGACAAATCTAAGTTTGAGGTGTTAGGATCACAAGGAACATCCGTGAGACGCAGAAAAAATGAAAATATGCTGGAGGAGTGCTTGACGCCATCTGTCAATCATGGTGGAGGCAATGTGATGGTCTGTGGGTGCTTTGGTGGTGGTAAAGTGGGAGATTTGTACAGGGTAAAAGGGATCTGGAAGAAGGAAGGCTATCACTCCATTTTGCAACGCCATGCCATACCCTGTGGACGGCGCTTAATTGGAGCCAATTTCCTCCTACAACAGAACAATGACCCAAAACACAGCTCCAAACTAAGCAAGAACTATTTAGGGAAGAAGCAGTCAGCTGGTATTCTGTCTATAATGGAGTGTCCAGCACAGTCACCGGATCTCAACCCTATTGAGCTGTTGTGGGAGCAGCCTGACCGTATGGTACATAAGAAGTGCTCATCAAGCCAATCCAATTTGTGGGAGGTGCTTCAGGAAGCATGGGGTGGAATCTCTTCAGATTACCTCAACAGATTGACAACTAGAATGCCCAAGGTCTGCAATGCTGTAATTGCTGCAAACGGAGGATTCTTTGACAAAAGCAAAGTTTGAAGGACACAATTATTATTTCAATTAAAAATCATTATTTATAACCTTGTCAATGTCTTGACTATATTTGCTATTAATTTTGCAACTCTTTTCATGTATGTTTTCATGGAAAACAAGAACATTTCTAAGTGACCCCAAACTTTTGAAAGGTAGTGTCACATGTGCTCCCTCTCCGGATTCTAGGTCACCAGGCTGCTCGTTATGGTGCAGGCCTGACACCATCGTTACCCGCATCTGCGCATTGTCAGACTCACCTGGACTCCATCACTTCCCTGATCAAATTCCCTATATATATATATATATGTCACTCCCTTTGGTTCCTTCCCTATATATATATATCACTCCCTTTGGTTCCTTCCCTATATATGTCACTCCCTTTGGTTCCTTCCCTATATATGTCACTCCCTTTGGTTCCTTCCCTATATATGTCACTCCCTTTGGTTCCTTCCCCAGGCGTCATTATTTCTGTTTCTTGCCGGTGTGCTGTTAGTGTTTCTTGTTTTGTATTATGGTCTGTTTATTTTTTTTAAATCACTCATTCCCTGAACTTGCTTCCCGACTTTCAGCGCATATCGTTATAGGTAGTGTATGTTGTAGCCTTTCTTCCCAATACTAGGAGAGAGTGGAGAGGGTACCCATATCCCTGTGAAGTCAAGTCAACTTTATTTAAGTGTATTGTCATAAGGTTTCAATACACTTTACAGAGGAACAGTTGCCACATGCTGATAACATTTTCACACAACATGCAACCTACAGTGCTTCATCAATGACTCATTCACGTTTTAGCTAAACAAAATGTTTCTCTTTGAATAACGAGCTTCAATATTCATACAGTATGTTTATTTGCATTTGTCCTTAAAGCTGGAATCCTTAATGGTGAAACAGCCAATACAACAACAAAGAAATTACTGCAAACAACAAACACAGTTTTTTCCCCTCTGATCGCGATAGAAGAGCACGATATGTACTGGCATTTTTTTTAACCATGCTGCATGTTGCTCCGTTGCTAGGCAACAAAAACAATAGCAATGGTGGGGTCGGCCAGTGGCGCTGTTTCCCTCTACTACGGATTCCATCATGATAAAGGCATGTTCAGAATACACACACACACACACACACACACACACACACACAGACAGGGAGCAAATCAGGGATAAATTTAAACAGACAAACAGTGTTTGAAGTTGAGACTAGAGGCGGCTTATCAACGGTTTGCTAAAAGCACAGATGAACAAACGGTGACTGCCATACATGAGTGCTCCTATCTGTCTCAAAACAATTACTCACTTCTTTCTTCCCCTCGACACCACGGCTAAATCTGTTCAATGGCTCTCCCCTCCCTCCCTCCATCCTTCCATCCGTCTGTATTTAAGGCTGGGATAGGATGGATGCCCAACTGTTCTGAATTGTCTTCTGAATTATAAACTGACACAGACTAAAATTTGATCCTAAATTAGATCTATTTTTAAACTCAAGGTAGAGTAATACCTCATGGTCTCTGGCAACACTCCTCAACTCCTGCAACCTCTCCCCACCAACCACCTCCGAGCTGTCGCAGACCATCTGCACCCAGCTACACCCCAACTCTCCCAGCTACACCACCACACTCCCAGATACACCCCAACTCTCCCAATTACACCCCAACTCTCCCAGCTACACCACCACACTCCCAGATACACCCCAACTCTCCCAGCTACACCCACACATTCCCAGATACACCCCAAATCTCCCAGCTACTCTTCCAGCTACACCCCCACACTCCCAGATACACCCCAACTCTCCCAGCTACACCACCACACTCCCAGCTACACACCCACACTCCCAGATACACCCCAACTCTCCCAGCTACACCACCATACTCCCAGCTACACCACCACACTCCCAACTACACCCCCACACTCCCAGATACACCCCAACTCTCCCAGCTACACCACCACACTCCCAGCTACACTCCCAGATACACCCCAACTCTCCCAGCGACACCCCCACTATCCCAGGTACAACCCCACACTCCCAGCTACACCCCCACTATCCCAGGTACACCCCACTCTCCCAGCTACACCCCCACTTTCACAGCTACTCTCCCAGCTACACCCCCAGTATCCCAGGTATACCCCCACTCTCACAGCTACTCTCCCAGCTACACCCCCAGTATCCCAAGTATACCCCCACTCTCCCAGCTACACTCCCACTCTCCCAGCTACACCACCACACTCCCAGCTACACCCCACACTCCCAGATACACCCCAACTCTCCCAACTACACCCTAACTCTCCCAGCTACACCACCACACTCCCAGCTACACCCCCACACTCCCAGATACACCCCAACTCTCCCAGCTACACCACCATACTCCCAGCTACACCACCACACTCCCAACTACACCCCCACACTCCCAGATACACCACAACTCTCCCAGCTACACCACCACACTCCCAGCTACACCCCCACACTCCCAGATACACCCCAACTCTCCCAGCTACACCACCATACTCCCAGCTACACCACCACACTCCCAACTACACCCCCACACTCCCAGATACACCCCAACTCTCCCAGCTCCACCCCCACACTCCCAGATACACCCCAACTCTCCCAGCTACACCCCCACTATCCCAGGTACACCCCCACACTCCCAGCTACACCCCCACTATCCCAGGTACACCCCACTCTCCCAGCTACACCCCCACTCTCACAGCTACTCTCCCAGCTACACCCTCAGTATCCCAGGTATACCCCCACTCTCCCAGCTACACCCCCACTCTCACAGCTACACCCCCAGTATCCCAGGTATACCCCCACTCTCCCAGCTACACTCCCACTCTCCCAGCTACACCTCCACTCTCCCAGCTACACCCTCAGTATCCCAGGTATACCCCCACTCTCCCAGCTACACCCCCACTCTCACAGCTACACCCCCAGTATCCCAGGTATACCCCCACTCTCCCAGCTACACTCCCACTCTCCCAGCTACACCTCCACTCTCCCAGCTACACCTCCACTCTCCCAGCTACACCTCCACTCTCCCAGCTACACCTCCACTCTCCCAGCTACACCTCCACTCTCCTAGCTACACCCCCACTCTCACATCTACTCTCCCAGCTACACCCCCACTCTCCCAGCTGCACCCCATTTTTTTAATGACCGGTATACACGCAAACCATTCTGTTGATGGAATACACACACCATTCTGTTGATGGAATACGCCCACACCATTGTCACGACGTTGGCCTGGGAGGTAGGTTTATGACAGTCATAAATACCTCTTCCCCCCTTTTTCCTCTCTCTACCCTACTGATGTTACATTTGCAAACCCTTGGTTAACATAGAGATTCTGGGAACATCAGAAGGTGGGGGGAAATTAACTATATTCTGGTAATCTGACCAATTGAACATATGCGGTGGTACTTAATGAATATGATGTCAGTTCGGTTGTCATCTTAAACATTCTCATCAATGATAAGATGACATAAACTCTACAGTGGAAAGTCTACACATCAGAGTTATCGGATTCACATGGAATTGTTGTTCAATTTAAATGTTTGAATATGACATTTTTGGGGTTGGGATGAAATGTGATTTTAGCTTCGAAAATGTGAGATTTGGGTTTTCATAAGATAGGGCTCTGCTCAATCAGTGGCCCGTGCCTGTAAAAGCCCTTGACGACAATATAACCTCCTGTTCCGAGGACGTGAGGACGACGGTCCGATGTCAGAATGGTTCAGATAAAAACTGCAGAACGAAGCTAACATCAGCGGGAGCTTTGGTTGCGAATGGTATGAACTTTGAACTCTTATTCACTACAGAAGTGATACATTTACATTTACATTTAAGTCATTTAGCAGACGCTCTTATCCAGAGCGACTTACAAATTGGTACCTCCTAGCCGTTAAGTTAGCAACAGCCGCTGCAAACGAGGGTTAGGAAGGAACAGACAGAGTATCCCGTCCATCACACAACGATGTTACTACAACGTATTCAATTCACCAGCAGAGACATTCTTCAAAGGACGAAGGAATCGGTTGGGCAACATGGCCTTCCATCTACCACCAACCTACCGAAGCGCACCTCAGAGTAAATATTTATTGCATTTTCCTTTTCCAAATGGGTGGTAATTTAGAATGCATAAGATACTGTATTTACGATAACACAGCTTCGCCCTTTGTTCCTCAGTCTTCCCACTCTTTCACTCAAACCCAGCTCCTTTTCTTTTGTGTAACAAGCTGTCATATCTGTTCCGCACGCTAGGGATGTTTGCCTTTATGACGTAATTTGTAATCAAGTTATGATTTAATTATGTGTATCTGTAATTCTGTGTGATTAGTTAGGTATTTAGTAAATAATTAATTAAACCCAATTTTGTATTGCTGGTTCAACTTGTTAGCCAGGGTTCGTGCAGATAACCAAGAATTTACAACTTTCAGATGAGTCTGAATTAAGATGACGATTAATATTGACTGCTATTGATGTAAAATATTACTAGGTCTTTAAGAGTTTATTCGGAAGATAACAGTGTTACGGAGTCTAGTTGATAGGTATTCGACTAGCCGGACTGTTCCCCAGACTCCACGTGTAGGGATTTGTACAATGCACAAACAAGGCTATTGAACTTGACATTGGTGTCTGTATTTATTCCTTTATCCAGCATATCATACAGAAACATGGTATCAGAAGTGGCTTGGAAAACACACGTTTGTTATTTTTGTAGCTAAGTATAGTATAGGAGCAGTTACATTCCATATGCGAACACAAGCCGTTTCCTACTCACAACACTGATCAACTCGTTGTTAGCTGGCTAGCTAGCATCACTCGATGACTGAAGGCAAAGAAATCTCCTATTCCATTGCTATGGCAGGGAACATTCCGCCACCAAATCCCATGGTTCTCACAGGGGACTGGAATACTAATTGGGACAGCTTCAGGGATGAATTCGAGGACTATGTGCTGGCGACCGGTCTACATGAGAAACCCAACGAGGTACAAGCTGCAACTCTGAGGAGTTTAATGGGCAGGGAATGCAGGCATATATACCGGCACACTCTCACCCTCACAGCACGACAACAGTGTGATGCAAAGGCTATATTGAATGCACTGGAGAATTACTTCAAACCCGCAAGAAACGTCCTTTATGAGCGGTACGTTTTCAGAAGCTGCAAACAGGAAGAGCGTGAGTCAGTACATCACTTTGTAACCCGTTTGAGAGAAAAATCCGCCACTTGTGAATAAGGGGGATTGAAAGATTAATTGATTCGTGACAAAATAGTACTGGGAATTGCAAATGAGGATACGCGCCGGCGTCTACTGAGAGAGAGAGGCTTAACATTAGTAACTGCCATCGAAATGTGCCGCACTGCTGAAGTCACTGACATGAGAATGAAAGCAATGGAAATCGAAACCCCATGCTCCAACATTGATACTGTTCACGCTGTTGCTAGGCAGACATTCAGACAAAACCAATCGAGGCAGAGTAATTCACCACGAACGGTGAACACAGAGAGCCCTATAGCATGTAAATACTGTGGGAATACACACACACATGGCAAAGAGCACTGCGCTGCCTACGGAAAACCATTCAGAGCTTGTAGAACTAATAATCACTTTGCAAAAGTGTGTCTCAAAAGCAAAAGAAGGGGGAGTGAGGGCAATATTCTTTGTGTTGATGATGTCACTCAATGTTCAGAGCTGAACAGTGAAAGTGACATTTACATGCATGAATCCATTGGGGCTGTACACTCAAGAGGGAAGAAATTGGTTGTGACACTACGATTACACAACAAGCAACAACAATGTCAACTGCTACATGCAACGTAATGAGCTACAAAGACAAAATCAATCTGGCACCTGACACACATCTATTGCCCAGCGATACTAGACTAAAGCTGTACTCAGGAGAGCTAATGAGCTCTATGGGCACCTTTGAGACCGAATGTGTTATTCGGGGACGCAAACACAAGCTGGAGTTTGAGATTGTGAAAACCAGTCAACATCCTCTCCTCTCCGGCTCTACTTGCGAACGCCTGGGACTGATGCAGTTCACTGTACCAAATGACCTGCACATTGTGGATCACGTCCAGCATGGACCGCTGTCCAGAGAACAACTACTCGGAAGATATAACGATGTATTCAACAGGCCAGTTGAATTAGTGCCTGGGGAGGTACACTTTGAAGTGGATGAGAGCATCATTCCAGTCCAGTGTGCTCCTCGCAATATGCCCATTGCAATGAAAGTGACTGTGAAGGCTCACCTGGACAAGTATGAGGCCGATGGCCACATGACATCTGTGACTGAACCAACTGACTGGATCAGCAATATGGTCATAGTGAAAAAAAAACAGAGAAGCTGAGGGTCTGCATCGACTCAAAGCATCTGAACCAAGCACTGAAAGGATTCCACTACATCATGCCAACACTAGAGGATTTCCTCTATAATCTTCCCAAGGCCAGGATTTTCACCTTGGTGGATGCCCGAGATGCATTCCTTCAATGCAAGCTGGACGAAGAAAGCAGCTTCATGACTACCTTCTGGACCCCCTGGGGTCAGAAACGCTGGCTCAAGCTCCCGTTTGGTGTCTCAGTGGCGCCTGAGGTATACCAACGCAAGCAGCACTGGGTGGGCTCAAGGGCATTGAACCCATCGCCGATGATGTCCTGATCGTAGGCTGTGGTGACACAGACGAAGAAGCAGAACGCGACCACGATGTGAAGCTCCTGGCACTGATGGAGCGCTGCCGATCAGTTAAGCTTCGCCTTGGCCTGAAGAAGCTGCAGTTCAAGGTGAAAGCCGTACACTTCCATGGCCACATTACCTCGGCAAAAGGCCTGAAGCCGGACCCAGACAAGGTCCGAGCGATCCTCGACATGCCAAACCCGTTTGATGCAAAAGGAGTACAGCATCTCATCGGTTTTGCAAACTATCTTGCAAAGTTCATGCCACACCTATCAGCAGTCTGTGAGCCTCTACTCCGGTTGCTGGACAAAGACACTCCATGGCACTGGCTACCCAAGCACGAGGCCGCAGTGCAGGAGATGAAATCTCTGGCTTCATCCATGCCAGTGTTGCACTACTATGACGTCACGAAGCCTGTCACAATCCAGAGCGACTCCAGCCAAAGGGGACATGGATGCTGCCTTATGCAGGAAGGCCAGCCCATTGCGTTTGCCTCGAGAGCGCTCACCCCCACCGAACAAAACTATGCACAAATTGAGAAAGAGTGCCTCAGCATTGTCTTCTCTTGCCAGCGATTCCATCACTACTTATATGGTCGAGAGCTGGTCACCGCTGAAACTGACCACAAACCACTCATTGCCATATTCAGTAAACCTCTCCTCAACGCACCCAAGAGGCTTCAAAGCATGCTCCTGACTCTGCAAAACTACAGCCTGAAGGTCATTTACAAGCCAGGACCAGAGATGTACATCAGCGACACACTGAGCAGGGCAACAGCACAATGTACAGGCAGAGGCACTGTCTATCAGCAGCAGGCCATCTGTTCGCTAAAGCAGGAACAACAAGATGTTCAACAGATTAATCAGGCAGACTGCTTAAACATCACAGATCACCGCCTAGCCCAGATCAGGCAACACACTGACAAGAACGAACACCTACAGTCACTGAAGTCCATGGCTCTCGCAGGTTGGCCATACCTGAAAGAGGAGACACCTTTCACAGTGAGAGAATACTGGACCTTTCGAGATGAGATCAGCGTGCAAAATGTTGTCTTGTTCAGAGTTCAGAAGGTCATTATTCCCAAATCACTACGTCCAGAGATGCTTACCCGCATACACTCCAGTCACGTTGGAGATGACGCATGCTACCGCAAGGCTCGTGAAACATTATACTGGCCAAACATGCAAGCAGAAATTAAAGACTTTGTCAGCAACTGTATCACATGCAACGAGTACGCTCATGAACAGCAAAAGGAAACCATGATGTCACACGAACTGGCAAATCGTCAGCATGGACTTATTCAGCCACAGAAAAAAGGACTACCTTCTCATCGTTGATCACTACTCTGACTTTTGGGAAATTGAACTGCTCCCTGACTTGTCTGCATAGACGGTCATAAAGCACTGCAAGGCACAGTTTGCAGGGCAAGGTCAGCCTGACAAGGTAATCACGGACAATGGCCCACAATTCACTGCACAGTTCAAGTGTTTCGCCTCAGAATGGGAGTTTGACCATGTGACCTCCTCTCCAAGATACCCAAAAGCAAATGGCAAGGCAGAATCAGCTGTCAAGATTGAAAAAAAACCTGTTAAGCAGGGTCTTGCGCGACAGCAATGACCCATGGAAAGTGATCTTAGAGTGGAGGAACACACCCACCGAAAACATGGACAGCAGCCCAATACATCGCCTTCTGTCCAGACGTCTGAAGACTACCATCCCCGTAGCTAACAAGCTACTTGAGCCCTGCGTCATGGTTGGCGTCACAGACAAACTGCGTCACAGAAAACAGCTCGCTAAGTGCTTCTACGACCGGACTGCTCGAGACCTACCAGAGCTGGAGGTGGGTGAAACTATAAGGATGAAACCGCTGCCGGGAGACCACACAGGACCACACAGGACTTGGAGGCTGGGCACATGCCTGCAGAGAGTTGCACCACGTTCTTACCTGGTGGATGTTGGTGGCTCCCTCTATCGTCTCAATCGGGTGGATCTGCACGTAGCAGAGCAGACAAACTACTGTCTCAGATATGAACTTGGAGAAATTCAAAGAAGGACTTCAAAAGATACACAGAAGTACTGTCTCTCCAGAGGGGTTGGGTTAGACACTGGGTCCCAAGGTGAATCCTGACTTCCACTTAGCCTAACACTGACATCAATGCGTGACTCCATGAACATTGAACATTTGCCCTTTACTGATTGGATCAGCTGTCCCTTGACAATCAAAATACTCAGAGAAGAATGTCCCTATTTAGCCTGGTCCCATACTGAAGGCTATGTGTTGAAGCCAACTCTTCTATCATCGTCGAAGCATACACAAAGGCATCTTTGCTAAGGCAATTGGAACACAGAGAGGAGTTGGCTTATAGCACACACAGGACCACCAGGATATAGTGCCTGTCCATCCAGTGAGGCACCAGGCTTGTAGCACCACAACTCAAACAGAGACCAGAACAGACTGAGCCTGTTAAAACAGACCGCGAGCCACAGCCACAACACTGCCTGGGGGTGACGTGTTTTAATTTCCTCCTGGTGTCTGAGGGAGGGAGCTGGCGATGATTTCTTACCTGTCTCTGCATATTGCTCAGCATTAGCCATGCCAACAGTACTAGGTGGACCTGCAGTTATCACACTTAATCATTCTCCTCGAGACAAGACTCATCTTAAGTTTATAAAGTCAGAGCCATTGAAAGTGATCTTTAGGGGCATCAATTTATGGTAATTCAAGGTACTGTCCTCAGGGACAAGATCTCGGTTTCCAAGATCTCGGGACAAGCTTTATCAGCTTCATATTCTCGATAACATATATTTGATTTCTGCTTTGGCAATCAGAAACATTGTCCCTCCATTTTCTGTTTCGACTAAATTATTTCCTCCTGTATTAGACTAATCCTGGTATCTCCTTATGGTTATTACAGAAGATTCGGTATCTCTTGTCTTTCTGTTTTATCATAATAGTCTGGTCTACCATCGTCTGGTCTGATATGGTTGATTAATGGGCCTGTTGCCGATGTTCATTATTGAATTGAGTTTGAATAAACTAAGAGATTAATATTGAATGATAAAATGGGGACTCGCTCTCTCTTTCCCTCTTTCTCTTTCCCTCTCTGTCTTTTCCTTTCTTTGAACACACAGTAACGTACAACAGACAGACAGTGTATCCCACACTGTTGTGATTTGTTTACCTTTCTCAGGGTGCACCTGCACACACACACGCACGCGAACGCACACACACACGCACGCACACGTACGCATATGTACGCACACGTACGCACAAACCTCCTCAGGGCATCGCGTGGCATTCACACGACCGGTTCACTGCCATCACCTGCCTGCCTAGTGAGCCCATGACCTTTGGTTGCCGTGGTTTACTTCGTGGGGTTGCCTTGACTCTTTTTCTATCAGTGGAGGCTCCTCAGAGGAGGAAGGGGAGGACCATCCTCCTCAGTGAATTTCAGATACAACTATACTAAATATATTCATGTCACCAAATAATGTATTAAAACAGACTGTTTTGCTATTAAGGTCGCCTCAGCAGCACTCTGTAGGGTAGCACAAGGGTGTAGCCGGAGGACAGATAGCTTCTGTCCTCCTCTGGGTACATTGACTTCAATATAAAACCTAGGAGGCTCATGGTTCTCACCCCCTTCCATAGACTTACACAGTAATTATGACAACTTCCGGAGGACTTCCTCCAACCTCTTGCAGCATGAACTGACATGTTGTCCATCTGATCAAAGGATCAGATAATTATTCTAGTACTGAAAGCATAAGCTACAGCTACATAGAACTGCAGTGCATAAAATGAGGTGAGTAGTTGACTCAAAAAGAGAGAAAGACAATAGTTGAACAGTTTTGAACAAATATATTTCTTCCAAAATGAAGGTGAAGCAAACACAACCCAAACAAGTCGCACTGCTTCTTTGACACAATGCCCACTGAAGCAATAGATCGAGGGAGAGAGTGAGAGTGAGAGTGAGAGAGAGAGAGACAAAGCTATATTTCATAGTATATCCTTTTTTACTTTAACTTTCACTTAGTTAGTGTCAAATGCAGATAGCTAGTTTAGCCTACACAAACACCCAGCTCAAACAGAGAGGGATGCTATGTTAGCTAGCTGGATACGGCTATCCAATACAGGAAATCTTCCAAGTCAAGGTAAGCTTTTGGTTTTATGAATTTTTGCAACCAGGGCCACAGGTGTAACTGGTAAACTGATTGCTGCTAACTACTGTCACATCTGCTCCTGCTACTTCCTCTGGTGTTCATCCGGTGTCTTCTTCACTCCACCTGTACACACTCTCTCTCTCCCTCTCCCTCTCTGTGCGATTGTGTGGTTGGAGACAGGTGTGCTGGAGTCAGAGCAGATTCCTACCAGCTGAAACTCGTTCCATAATAAAGACCTCTACAAATACTCAGTCCTGCCATTTCCACTCTGCCAGATCGTAATCTCTGCTCAGTCAGTTCATGATTCTAGCCATTTATGATTATTTAAGATCCTATTACTCTGCTGTGCCTATTTCCCTGCCTGACACCGTTTATCCTCTCATTGCAGTTAACGCTCTGTCTCTGGCTCCTGTTCTACATCTCACCACCCAACTACATTGCTCTGGATTTTACTCACCACCACTACCTTGGATTCCCCTCAGGACCTGTTTACCCTGTTCTACTCAGCCAACTCCAACCTCAGTCTCCACATCTGTTTTTTCTGCAACTCATCCGAGCCTCCCCGGATCTGCACTCTATATCTCCCTGTGTAACAATACATATTTTGGTTCATTCATCCCTGTTTCCTCATCTGAGTCTGCTCTTGGGTTCCTCTGTGTCACTTCGCTTAACTACACTGCACTGAATGATTTTACTGGGTTTACTAACCACAGTTAATTCTAGTAGCTATGTTGACTATGATGTGACAACGATGTAGGCTGTGTGTAGCGGTTAGCAGGTTTGGCTTGGAAACTTTTTATTTTCCTGGTCACAGATAGCTGATGTATTGTGCACTGAAGTCCACAAGCAAAGGGAAAAGTTGAGGGGAGAAGAGCACGTAGATAGATGCGAGAAGGAATTATATACACGAGGACCTGTTGGTATGTGTCTGGTATGGCAGTGAACTTTGTTAGTGTTTGATCAGGGGGGTATACATTGTGCCGATTCTGAAAAACGTTTCTTAAATGGAAGCAAACGGAACAAACTATTGTTTGCAACTAGATTAATGATTACACCTTAGATCAGCTAGATGCAGGCAAAAGTGTGCAAGGCGGTATTGAATATGTCACTGTCACCTTGATGACTCAAAATTCCCTTGACCTGTGCACTTACACTGTAAACTTTTCATAGGCTAGGTTGTAGCAACCTCATGATGAGTACAGGGAAAATTAGAGTATCATGTTGTAGCCTAAACTTATTGATGTTACATTGAGCTGGGTGAATGGAATATGAATGACAGTCATCCAATACGCTGTAATAGAAATAAGGCCATGTTCATAATCCTTCTATATACAGTGGTGGCCAAAGGTTTTGAGAATGACACAAATATTAATTTCCACAAAGTTTGCTGCCTCAGTGTCTTTAGATATTTTTGTCAGATGTTACTGAAGTATAATTACAAGCATTCCTGTCATGTTCGTCATATTGATGAGACCAAGGCACAGCGTGATATGAATACATTCTTCTTTTAATAAAGAAGAAAAACAAACGTGACGCTATATAGAATGAGTGCTGACATGCAACTACACATAGACAATAACCCACAAAATACCCAAGGATTATGGCTACCTAAATATGGTCCCCAATCAGAGACAACGATAAACAGCTGCCTCTGATTGAGAACCAATCTAGGCAACCATAGACATAAAACACCTAGACTAGATACAACCCCATAAACATACAAAAACCCCAGAGAGGACAAAAAACACATATATCACCCTCGTCACACCCTGACCTAACCAAAATAATAAACAAAACAAAGAATACTAAGGTCCAGGCGTGACAATTTCATAAGTGTCAAAGGCATTTATTGACAATTACATGAAGTTGATACAAAGAGTCAATATTTGCAGTGTCACGCCCTGGCCTTAGTTATCTTTGTTTTCTTTATTATTTTGGTTAGGCCAGGGTGTGACATGGGTGATTTATGTGTTTTGTTTTGTCTCAGGGTTTTTGTAGATTTATGGGGTTGTGTTCTTTTAGGTGTCTAGGTAAGTCTATGGTTGCCTGGATTGGTTTTCAATCAGAGGCAGGTGTCTATCGTTGTCTCTGATTGGGAGCCATATTTAGGCAGCCATATTCTTTGGGTATTTTGTGGGTGATTGTTTCCTGTCTTTGTGTTCTTTCGGTTTTCACGTTTATTGTTTTGTAGTGTGTTCATGTTAAGTGTCTCTTATTAAAGAACCATGAGCTTCAACCATGCTGCGTTTTGGTCCGCCTCTCCTTCACAGGAAGAAAGCCGTGACAGAATCACCCACCACAACAGGACCAAGCGGCATGGTGACAGGCAGCGCCAGCAGGAGCAGCGCAATCAGGACTTCTGGACATGGGAGGAAATCCTCGACGGGAGAGGACCCTGGGCAAAGCCAGGGGAGTGTCGCCGCCCCAAGGTGCAGCAGGAGAAGCGGCAGCAGGAGCAGCGCAGGGAGGAATGGACATGGGAGGACGAGTTGGACGGTGATGGACCCTGGACACAGCCGGGGGAATATCGCCGCCCCAAGGCAGAGCTGGAGGCAGCCAAAGCGGAGAGGCGGCGGTTTTAATAGGCAGCACGGAAGCAGGGCTGGAAACCCGAGTGTCAGACCCAAAAATGTATTGGGGGGGATGCCACACAGGAAGTATGGCGAAGCCAGGTAGGAGACCTGCGCCAACTTCCTGTGCTTACCGGAGAGCGAGAGAGACCGGGCAGGCACCGTGTTATGCTGTGGAGCGCACAGTGTCCCCAGTGCGGGTGCATAGCCCGGTGCGGTACATACCAGCTCCTCGTATCGGCTGGGCTAGAGTGGGCATCGAGCCTAGTGCCATGAAGCCGGCTCTACGCATCTCATCTCCAGTGCGTCTCCTTGGGCCGGCGTACATGGCACCAGCCTTACGCATGGGGCTATTCCACCTCGCCGCACTGGCAGGGCGACCGGGAGCATTCAACCAGGTAAGGTTGGGCAGGCTCGGTGCTCAAGAGCTCCAGTGCGCCTGCACGGTCCGGTAAATCCAGTGCCACCTCCACGCACCGGCCCTCCGGTGGCAGCCCCCCACACCAGGCTTCCTGTGCGTGTCCAGAGCCCAGTACTCCCTGTTCCTCCTCCCCGCACTCGCCCTGAGGTGCGTGTCCTCGGCCCAGTACCACCAGCGCCGGCACCACGCACCAGGCCTACAGCGCGCGTCGTCTGTCCAGAGCTGCTAGTCTCCCGCCTGTCCAGAGCTGCTAGAGTCTCCCGCCTGTCCAGAGCTGCTAGAGTCTCCCACCTGTCCAGAGCTGCTAGAGTCTCCCGCCTGTCCAGAGCTGCTAGAGTCTCCCGCCTGTCCAGAGCTGCTAGAGTCTTCCGCCTGTCCAGAGCTGCTAGAGTCTCCCGCCTGTCCAGTCTGCAAGGAGTTTGAGTTTGAGTTTATTTATTTTTACAGGGACAGTGCACATTAATCAACGTTTCAGTAAAAGTGCCGGTTTTAGCCAGCCGGCTAATTTTCAACCACAGTCCCTGGGCAGGTTATTAAAAACAATTAAAATATAGACAATAGCAACATAGAACAAGCAAGACATAGCAACATAGGACAAGCAAGACATAGCATACAGACAGAGCAACATAGGACAAGCAAGACGTAGCATACAGACAGAGCAACATAGAACAAAAAGCAGCAAGACAAAATTCATAAAAGCAACAAAGTGTTTCCACACCTCACAAGCTACAGACAACAGACAACATGGAAAGCGGCAACACACAGCTAGGGACCATGTTCACAAATCTGATTGACCTTTAGCCATATCTTCAAGCATTTTGTGAAAGTGTGATATGTGGTGCAGTTATGTGTGTCTGATGGCAGTGTATTCCAGACATGGGAAGCTCTCACAGAGAATGCAGATTTACTAAAGGTGCTTTTACTTAGGGGAACTATACAGTCACCTCTCATGGCAGACCTTGTGGATCTGCTGCCATATGTCTGGGTTTTCTGTTTAACAAAAATATTGAGTGGAGGGGGAGCCAGGCCATTAAGGATCTTGAATACAAGACATGCGTCAGTGTATTGCACAAGATTTTCCCAACTCAAGAGCTCATGCTTTCTAAGGATGTGACAATGATGATGGCTATTGGGCTTCCTATCAAGCACTTTGAGAGCCTGTTTGTAGACAGACTGAATAGGTTTTAATGTTGTACAGCAAGCTTGGGCCCAACTAGTCAAGCAGTATGTTAAGTGGGGGAGTATCATAGATTTGAAGTACAGTTTTGCTACCTCTGTAGTCAAACAATTTCGTATAAATCGGAAATTAGCTAGGTTGAATTTAGTTATTTGAATTACCTTTTTCACATGCTTTTTAAAAGAGAGTTGGAATCAAGTATGATGCCAAGGTACTTAAAATCGGATACCACCTGGAGCTTCTCCCCTGACACATAGACATCTGGCTCAGTAGCATCTGTTGCCCTCTTTGTGAAGAACATGCAAACAGTTTTTTTCACATTGAGATGCAAACACGAGTCACTGAGCCACTTTGTAACCTGGACCATTACAGTAGTGAGTTCTTGTGCAGCTTGTTGTTTGCTCTTTGCATGCACATATATCACTGTATCATCTGCATACATTTGAACTTCAGACCCAGTACAGACAGAAGGCAGATCATTAATGTACAGGCTGAACAGGAGGGGCCCCAGTATTGACCCTTGGGGCACGCCCACATCATAGCTACGAGTGGGCGACAGCTCATTGCTCACTCTGACACACTGAGTTCTGCCTTCAAGGTATGATTTCATCCATCTCAAGGCATTAGGGAAAAGTTGAACTTGGACAATTTTGTGATGAGAATCTCATGGTTAACAGTATCAAAAGCCTTCCTTAGGTCCAGAAACACAGCCCCAACAGCACCCCTTTGTCCATCTTGGACTTCACATTTTCAGAAGAAAGCAGTTGGCCGTTTCTGTGGAGTGTTTCGCTCTGAAGCCAAACTGCATGGAGTGTAATGTGAAGGGGCTGTTGTTGAGGTGGGCAATCAGTTGTTCTGCTACACACTTTTCAACAACCTTTGACACCACAGGTAGTATACTAATGGGCCTGTAGTTACTCACGTCAGCAGGGTCGCCTGATTTAAAGATGGCCGTTATTATGGCCGACTTCCATACCCTTGGAAACACACAGAGACCAATAGATGTGTTGGTGACCTTAGTAATGGGGCCAATGAGTGACTCTTTGTAGTTTTTAAGAAAGGTAGAGTCCATCCCAAACACATCTTTGGCTTTAGAGTTCTTTAGTGAGCTAATCACCTTGTTCAACTTTGACTCAGAAACCTCCCTTATGATGAAGACAGGTTGAGTGTCATTCACTAGCACTGAGCCCAAGAAACCAGTGGAAGGGTTCTGTGTCAGTACCCTGACAGAGTCAATAAAGTAGGAATTGAAGGCTATTGCTATTTCGACTGCATCCTGTGTTAGATTGTTATTCACCTTGATTTCTAGTCTTTTTGCAGTGTTACTATGGTCTTTCCCTGTTAACTTTTTTAGATTCTCCCATATCAATTTAGAATTTCCCTTTGCTTCACCAATTATGTTAATAAAAAAGTTTGCCTTGGCCTGTCTGATTTCTCTCATCACTTTATTTCTCAACATGGTAAACCTACGTCTGTCATGCTCTAATTTAGATTTTAGGGCTATTTTTAGAGCATAATCTCGTTCTTTCATCAATTTCCAGATTTCTCCATTTAGCCAAGGAAGAGTGCTCTTTTGGCCAGGTTTGGATTTGATTTTCTTTAGGAAGCCATTTATTGTAGTCTGGATTGTGGATAGAAAAACCTGACTATCAGCTTCCACGTCTGTATAGGACAAGAGATCATTCCACTTTATTCCCTTAATTGCTTTTTCAAAATAGTTTAATTCACTCTTAGGTATTCTGAGTTGAGTCGCCATTCAGCCAGGATCCGCCAGAGCCGCCATTCAGCCAGGATCCGCCAGAGCCGCCATTCAGCCAGGATCCACCAGAGCCACCATTCAGCCAGAAGCTGCCAGAGCCGTCAACCAGCCTGAGCTACATCAGTCCGGAGCTGCCCCTCAGTCCAGTGGGGCCATTTAGTTGGGTTGCCAATCCTAGGTCGGCGGCGAGGGCCGTTCCTAGGATGCTACAAAAACTGACTAAAACTATGGTGGAGTGGGGTCCACGTCCCACGCCAGAGCCACCGTGGACAGACGCCCAGGCAACCATAGACATAAAAACACCTAGACTAGATACAACCCCATAAACATACAAAAACCCCAGAGAGGACAAAAAACACATATATCACCCTCGTCACACCCTGACCTAACCAAAATAATAAACAAAACAAAGAATACTAAGGTCAAGGTGTGACAATTTCATAAGTGTCAAAGGCATTTATTGACAATTACATGAAGTTGATGCAAAGAGTCAATATTTGCAGTGTCACGCCCTGACCTTAGTTATCTTTGTTTTCTTTATTATTTTGGTTAGGCCAGGGTGAGACATGGGTGATTTATGTGTTTTGTCATGTCTAGGGTTTTTTGTAGATTTATGGGGTTGTGTTCTTTTAGCTGTCTAGGTAAGTCTATGGTTGCCTGGATTGGTTCTCAATCCGAGGCAGGTGTCTATTGTTGTCTCTGATTGGGAGCCATATTTAGGCAGCCATATTCTTTGGGTATTTTGTGGGCGATTGTTTCCTGTCTTTGTGTTTTATGCACGAGTTAGGACTGTTTCGGTTTTCACGTTTATTGTTTTGTAGTGTGTTCATTTACATTTACATTTAAGTCATTTAGCAGACGCTCTTATCCAGAGCGACTTACAAATTGTTCATGTTAAGTGTCTCTTATTAAAGAACCATTCACTTCAACCACGCTGCGTTTTGGTCCGCCTCTCCTTCACAGGAAGAAAGCTGTGACATGCAGTGTTGACCCTTCTTTTTCAAGACCTCTGCATTCTGCCCTGGCATGCTGTCAATTAACTTCTAGGCCACATCCTGACTGATGGCAGCCCATTTTTGCATGATCAATGCTTGGAGCTTGTTAGCATTTGTGGGTTTTTGTTTGTCCACCCGCCTCTTGAGGATTGATCACAAGTTCTCAATGGGATTAAGGTCTGGGGAGTTTCCTGGCCATGGACCCAAAATATCAATGTGTTGTTCCCCAAGACACTTGGATATCACTTTTGCCTTATGGCAAGGTGCTCCATCATGCTGGAAAATGCATTGTTCATCACCAAACTGTTCCTGGATGGTTGGGAGAAGTTGCTCTCCGGGGATGTGTTGTTACCATTCTTTATTCATGGCTGTGTTCTTAGGCAAAATTGTGAGTGAGCCCACTCCCTTGGCTGAGAAGCAACCCCACACATGAATGGTCTCAGGATGCTTTACTGTTGGCATGATACAGGACTGATGGTAGCGCTCACCTTGTCTTCTCCGAACAAGCTTTTTTCCAGATGCCCCAAACAATTGGAAAGGGGATTAATCAGAGAAAATGTCTTAACCCCAGTCCAATCCCTGTACCTTTTGCAGAATATCAGTATGTCCCTGATGTTTTTCCTGGAGAGAAGTGGCTTCTTTGCTTCCCTTCTTGACACCAGGCCATCCTCCAAATGTCTTCGCCTCACTGTGCGTACAGATGCACTCACACCTGCCTGCTGCCATTCCTGAGCAAGCTCTGTACTGGTGGTGCCCCGATCCTGCAGCTGAATCAACTTTAGGAGACGGTCCTGGCACTTGCTGGACTTTCTTGTGCGCCCTGAAGCCTTCTTCACAACCATTGAACCGCTCTCCTTGAAGTTCTTGATGATCTGATAAATGGTTGATTTAGGTGCAATTTTACTGGCAGCAATATCCTTACCTGTGAAGCCGTTTTTGTGCCTTGTCCTCGTCAACACTCACACCTGTGTTAACGAGAAAATCACTGACATGATGTCAGCTGGTCCTTTTGTAGCAGGGCTGAAATGCTGTGGAAATGTTTTGGGGGGATTCAGTTCATTTGAATGGCAAAGAGAGACTTTGCAATTAGTTGCAGTTCATCTCATTACTCTTCATAACATTCTGGAGTATATGCAAATTGCCATCATACAAACTGAGGGAGCAGACTTCGTGAAAATTAATATTTGTGTCATTCTCAGAACTTTTGGTCACATTTACATTTACATTTAAGTCACAGCTATACAGTACCAGTCAACAGTTTGGACCTATTCACACCAGGATTTTTTCTTTATTTGGACTATTTTCTACATTGTAGAATGATAGTGAAGACATCAAAACTATGAAATAACACATTTGGAATCATGTAGTTAGCTAAATATATTTTAGATTCTTCAAAGTAGCCACCCTTTGCCTTGATGACAGCGTTGCACACAGTGTCAGAGTATCACAGAAGAGATAATCCTTCCTGAATCCTCATCAGAGGACTCTGACCAGGAGGTTGATACGTCAAATGTTCCCCCTCCATGGTTAAATTGGTCCCCTTTGACACTCTACTTCCCCCTGTGAACAATGTTCAGTTTCAAAGAGACAAAATTAATTAACACTGCGGCACAAATGGCACCCTATTCCCCACATAATGCATTACTTATGCCTAGGGCACATTAGGGTGCCATTAGGGGTGCCATACTGGGACTACCGGTAGAGGAAGTCCTTATTTTAGCCCAAAGCCGCTTCTTATGGGTGGAAGTGCACCTCTCATGATCAGAGGTACTGGAGAAGGTTAAGTGGTTGGTTGGCTCATATGACAACCATTACTGTGGCTTTGGTCAGGATTATGGTCATACAAAATAACACAATCCAGCCACCAGACAAAGCTTTTTAGACTTTCGGAGTGGATTTGGTACAGGTTTAATGTCTTAGGCCAAACCATCAACAAAACATTACACTTCTCCACCTGTTTTACCCAGCATACAGCTATTTCTGATGAGGCTGCTTTCCTTTACAATGTACAGTATGTGTGATGATATCAAATGAGGATCTCCTGTCAATCTGTCTTCCTATGATTATTATTATGATAACCTTTTACGCAAGCTATTAGCTCATCCACAGTCTAAATTGCTCATTTAATAACGCTTAATAAAGCAATGTGTTCTTGTGTGCTATTGTAAATGAGGAAATAAGACACAAAAGAACTGAAGCCATCAGGCTAATGTAGGGAATTATCTGTAATGTGTGTTGGTAGACCCCTACTTTTCTTTACCGTAATTAAGTCTTTGTTATGTTTTAATTTATTGCTGCAAATTGGGAATGTTAAAGTAATTTCCCCTGTGTTTGGTTTCGATTCCTAACATAGTTATTTTTGTTCAAGTCCACCATTTTAAAATAACACCAGTAAGACCATCACCTAAGATGGATGTGCCATCCACAAAGCATATACAGAGGTTTTATAAACAGATTACCAATCATGAAAAAGTCATTCACAGATCATGAGTTAACTTTTATTTAAGCAATGAATAACATCATACATCTTGCTAAAGAGTGAGACTGATAAATGACTGCTGTCCATGTGATAATGTCACACATTATACTACTCAGACAGGCCTTTATGGAAAAAAAACATAGTAAAAAATGATCAAATCTGAGTTATTAACAGTCGTTATTACACCTTTGATAGCAAAGCCAGTAATGCATTGATGAGACCATAGGACAATTATTTCACATCCTGTGTCATCCTCTGTGATGCCAGTGGCCCGGTCCTGTGATTATCAAAGGTCACAATGAAGGCCAGAATGGTCATCAAAGAAAACCCTATATTTTTTGGGTCCAAACATAGCAATAACCCACTCAATGACACCACAAGTTATGTTACCTGGCCATTTTCAATTTCTCTTTCTGTCTATTTCACTAATGTAACCATGCAAGGTGTATTAGGTATTAGGTATGAACCAACACAGCCATTAAGCTGATGATAACACAGGCAGTGTGAGCGTAAATAAAACCATAGGCAGTGGCGGTTGGTGCCGTTTAAGATGAGGGAGGACGCATATTTTTCTTTGTGCATGACCTTATTTCTATTACGGCATATTGGATGACTTTCGTTCATATTCCATTCACCCAGTTCAATGTAAGATCGATAAATTTAGGCTACTACATGATACTCGAATTTCCCTATACTCATCATGAGGTTGAGAAGTCGAGAGAATTTTTTGTAATCAAGGTGACAGATAGTAACACATTCAATACCGCCTTGCACACTCGTGCCTGCATCTAGCTGATCTAGGGTGTAATCATTAGTCCAACAGTTGCAAACAAGAGTTTCTATTGGACAAATTCAGGTATGTTTATACCCGTTTTGCTCCGCTTGCTTCCAATTCTGTTAACTGAATTGGCGGAATAAATACACCCATAATCAAGCTCAAACACAGTTCACTTTCATACAGCCACATACTGTACAAACAGCATGGTCACTTTGCTCATTGTAATTCCTTCTCACATCTACACACTCTCCTCCTCGCTCACCTTTTACCTTCGATTGTGGACTTTAGTGCACAACACATCAGCTATCTGTGACCAGGCGATAAAACCTTTCCAAGCCAAACCTTCATATCATAATCGCTAACTGTTACACACAGTCATCGTCAACACAGCTAATAGAACTAACGCATTTGTAAACCTGCTACAATCATGCAGTACAGTGTACAGTCAACAAGCACTTGAGGTTACATCGGCCTCCAATGAATGTATAAAAAAATAAATGTATAAAACCAAAAGCTTATCTTGGCTTGGAAGAGTTCCAGTGTTGGATAGCCATAGCCAGCTAGCTAACATAGCATCCCTCTCCGTTTGAGCTGGGAGTTTGAGTTGGCTAAATTAGTTAGCTAGCTAGTCAACTAAGGAAGTGAAAGTGAAAAAAATACTACAATATATACAGTGGCTTGCGAAAGTATTCACCCCCTTGGCATCTTTCCTATTTTGTTGCCTAACAAACTAGAATTAAAATAGATTTTCGGGGGGTTTGTATCATTTGATTTTCACAACATGCCTACCACTTTAAAGATGCATTTTTATTTATTTATTGTGTAACAAACAATAAATAATAACCCCCCCCCCCCCAATTACAGCTGCAAGTCTCTTGGAGTATGTCCCTATAAGCTTGGCACATCTAGCCACTGGGATTTTTGCCCATTCTTCAAGGGAAAACTGCTCCAGCTCCTTCAAGTTGGATGGGTTCCACTGGCATACAGACATTTTTAAGTCATAATACAGATTCTCAAGTTGATTGAGGTCTGGGATTTGACTAGGCCATTCCAATACATTTAAATGTTTCCCTTTAAACCACTCGAGTGTTGCTTTAGCAGTATGCTTAGGGTCATTGTCCTGCTGGAACGTGAACCTCCGTCCCAGTCTCAAATCTCTGGAAGACTGAAACAGGTTTCCCTCAAGGATTTCTCTGTATTTAGCGCCATCCATCATTCCTTCAATTTTGACCAGTTTCCCAGTCCCTGCAGATAAAAAAACATTCCCACAGCATGGGATGGTATTCTCGGGGTGATGAGAGGTCTTGGGTTTGCGCCATACATAGCGTTTTCTTTGATGGTCAAAAAGCTAAATTTTCATAGTCTCATCTGACCAGAGCACCTTCTTCTATATGTTTGGGGAGTCTCCCACATGCCTTTTGGCAAACTCCAAACATGTTTGCTCATTTTCTTCTTTAAGCAATAGCTTTTTTCTGGCCACTCTTCCGTAAAGCCCAGCTCTGTGGAGTATACGTGTTACGAATCCCTTTGGCCTGGCAGTCAAGGGGGAATGGTATCGAGACATGTAACATAACTCATGCAAAGTGTAATAGTGACAAAGTAATGGTTAGAATGAAATAACCACAGACAACTAATATCTACCGTCAAACACTCAAGGTGTATTTGCAAACACACGGTAAAGGGGGGCAGGAAAAGGGGCTGAGCTGGACCCAAGGAAAGAAACAAATATCCAAAAACACCCCTAAGTTAGCCTATACTATACAGCTAACTAACCAAAAATGCAGTGGGTGGTCCGCCCAGTTCTATCTAGTGTTCTTAGACAAAGTAGTCCTACGGGTAGTGTATGCCCATGGGCAACTTGTCTTGGTTCCCCCTTTTCCCACCGTCAAACAAACACCATAACAAATACAATAACAATACTCACAGGTGGGGACAAAGTGACATGTAGTTTCAAAAACCAAACAAGAAATCTGCAGACAGATGGCAATGACAGAGAGATTGAGCTCCTGAGAAAACAACTGACCAGGTTTTTAAACCAGGGGAAAGGGAATGTGATTGGGTAATGGAAACAGGAGGTGTGTCTTCTGATTGATGACTGCATGGTGACTGATTGGGGAATGATGATTGCCACCTGTGAGGAGGGGAGAAGGAGAGAAAAGAAATACACACACACACACAGGATACCTGTATCCGTAACAGTATGGCTTAAAGTGGTCATATGGACAGATACGCCAATCTCCGCTGTGGAGCTTTTCAACGCCTTCAGAGTTATCTTTGGTCTCTTTGTTGCCTCTCTGATTAATGTCCTCCTTGCCTGGTCTGTGAGTTTTGGTGGGTGGCCCTCTCTTGGCAGGTTTGTTGTGGTGTCATATTCTTTCAATTTTTTAATAATGGATTTAATGGTGCTCTGTGGGATGTTCAACGTTTCTGCTATTTTTATAACCCAACCCTGATCTGTACTCCTCTACAACTTTGTCCCTGACCTGTTTGGAGAGCTCCTTGGTCTTCATGGTGCCACTTGGTTGGTGGTGCCCCTTGCTTAGTGGTGTTGCAGACTCTGGGGCCTTTCAGAACAGGTGTGTATATACTGAGATCATGTGACACTTAGATTGCACACAGGTGGACTTTATTTAACTAATTATGTGACTTTGAAGGTAATTGGTTTCACCAGATCTTATTTAGGGGCTTCATAGCAAAGGGGGTGAATACATATGCACACACCACTTTTCTGTTTTTAATTTTTAATAATTTTTTGAAACGAGTACTTTTTTTCATTCCACTTCACCAATTTGGACTATTTTGTGTATGTCCATTACATGAAATACAAATCCATTTCAATTACAGGTTGTAATGCAACAAAATACAAAAAACACCAAGGGGGATGAATACTTTTGCAAGGCACTGTAGCTCTCTCTCTCTCTTCCTTCTCCTTCATTTTGAAGACATTTATTTGTTCAAAACTGTTCGACTATTGTCTTTCTCTCTTTGAGTCAATTACTCACCACATTTTATGCACTGCAGTGCTAGCTAGCTGTAGCTTATGCTTTCACTACTAGCTTCATTATCTGATCCTTTGATTGGGTGGACAAAATATCAGTTCATGCTACAAGAGCTCTGATAGGGTAGATGACGTCTTCTGGAAGTTCTCATAATTACTGCGTAAGTCCATGGAAGGGGGTGAGAACCATGAGCCTCCTAGGTTTTGTATTGAAGTAGATGTACCCAGAGGAGGTGTCACGCCCTGATCTTAGAGATCCTTATTATTCTCTATGTTTGGTTAGGTCAGGGTGTGACTCGGGTGGGAAATTCTATGTCTTCCGTTTCTTTGTTTTGGGCCGAGTGTGGCTCCCAGCTGTCTTTCGTTGTCTCTGATTGAAGATCATACTTAGGCAGCCCTTTTTCCCACCATTAGGTTGTGGGATCTTGTTTTCTGTTTAGCCTGACAGAACTGTGCGCTTTCGTTTTCGCTTTTGTTATTTTGTTTGAGTGTTTTTTGAATAAAATAATCATGAACACTTTCCACGCTGTGCTTAGGTCTACTCTTCCTACCACCAACGAGAGCCGTTACAGGAGGATGGAAGCTAACTGTCCTCCGGCTACACCATTGTGCTACCCTACAGAGTGATGTTGAGACTATTGTAGACCTTCATTGCAAAACAATGTGTTTTAATCAATTATTTGGTGACATTAATATTGTTATTAGTATTGTTTTATCAAAAAATGATAGTTTAAAAAAAAAATCACTTTTTATTTTTATTAAATTAACTGAGGAAGATAGTCCTCCCCTTCCTCCTCTGAGGAGCCTCCACTGACTGCAGGAGAAGTTGGTGGGTGGAATTAGGAGGAGAAAGCAACAGACTATTAATTGGCGTTAATACAGTTGAAATCGGATGTTTACATACACCTTAGCCAAATAAATGTAAACTCAGTTTCACAATTCCTGACACTTAATCCTAGTAAAAATGTACCTGTCTTAGGTCCGTCAGGATCACCACTTTATTTTAAGAATGTGAAATATCAGAATAATAGTAGAGAGAATGATTTATTTCAGCTTTACAATTAAATTGTTTAACTTGGGTCAAACGTTTCGGGTAGCCTTCCACAAGCTTCCCACAATAGGTTAGGTGAATTTTGGCCCATTCGTCCTCACAGAGCTGGTGTAACCGAGTCAGGGTTGTAAGGCCTCCTTGCTCGCACACGCTTTTCAGTGCTGCCCACAAATTTTCTATGGGATTGAGGTCAGGGCTTTGTGATGGCAGCTCCAATACCTTGTCCTTTGTTGTCCTTAAGCCATTTTGCCACAACTTTGGAAGTATGTTTGGGGTCATTGTCCATTTGGAAGACCCATTTGCGACCAAGCTTTAACTTCCTGACTGACATCTTGAAATGTTGCTTCAATATATCCACATAATTTTCCTCCCTCATGAAGCCATCTATTTTGTGAAGTGCACCAGTCCCTCTTGCAGCAAAGCACCCCACAACATGATGCTGCCACCCACTTGCTTCACGGTTGGGATGGTATTCTTCAGCTTGCAAGCCTCCCCCTTTTTCCTCCAAACATAACGATGGTCATTATGGCGAAACAGTTCTCTTTTTGTTTCATCAGACCAGAGGGCATTTTTCCAAAAAGTACGATCTTTCTTCCCATGTGCAGTTGCAAACCGTAGTCTGGCTTTTTTATGGCGGTTTTGGAGCAGTGGCTTCTTCCTTGCTGAGCGACCTTTCAGGTTATGTCGATATAAGACTCGTTTTACTATGGATATAGATACTTTGCAAGGTCCTTTGCTGTACTTCTGGGATTGATTTGCACTTTTCGCACCAAAGTATGTTCATCTCTAGGAGACAGAACACGTCTCCTTCCTGAGCGGTATGATGGCTGCGAGGTCCCATGGTGTTTATACTTGTGTACTATTGTTTGTACAGATGAACATGGTACCTTCAGGCGTTTGGAAATTGCTCCCAAGGATGAACAAGACTTGTGGTACCCCACAAATTTTTCTGAGGTCTTGGCTGATTTCTTTTGATTTTTCCATGATGTCAAGCAAAGTGGCACTAAGTTTGAAGGTATGCCTTGAAATACATCCACAGGTACACCTCCAATTGACTCATGATGTCAATTAGCCTGTCAGAAGCTTCTAAAGCCTTGACATCATTTTTTGGAATTTTTCAAACTGTTTAAAGGCAGTGTCAACTAAGTGTATGCAAACTTCTGACCCACTGGAATTGTGATACAGGGAATTTTAAATGAAATAATCAGTCTGTAAACAATTGTTTGTGTCATGCACAAAGTAGATGTCCTAACCGACTTGCCAGAACTGTAGTTTGCTAACAAGAAATTTGTGGAGTGGTTGAAAAATGAGTTTTAATGACTCCAAGTGTATGTAAACTTCAGACTTCAACTGTAATCCCTTCAAATGGCAAGGAGATGAAAGCCACAGTGTTATACGTTGACAGGACCGCTCTCTGTGCGTGCGTGCGTGCGTGCGTGCGTGCGTGCGTGCGTGCGTGCGTGCGTGCGTGTGTGTGGTCAGGACAGCTCTCTTCTCCACCTTATCGGAGTGAAGCAGCAAAGGCTCAGTTTTGCTAAGCCAGCCTAGAAGAGACGTCACATGAACCTGTATGTGTTTGAAGACAGGTGTAGTATAGGTGATTACAAACCTGCTTTGGGTAGCCCTGTAAACCAGCTTGAACCAGGTTTTACTGTACCTAGCTAGGTTCTGAAACCTGGGTGTTTTACATGAAGCCTCATTCTGGTTGCAAATGTAGCCTCGTACCAATGATTTTCCTGGCATGGTCAGACAGACCTACCCAATGCTAAATACTACAGTTTGTGAGTGAGTTTTATATTCATCAGGAATCAATAAACATTTAGCTGGGAGTTCCTGGGATTCTTGATAACTTTAATCATATCAAACCAGACCCCTGAAACTCCAAATTCATACCACGATCCAGTTCTAGGGTCAGACACGCCTATACACAGAAATAAACCTTACAGGAGCAGTTAAAATGACAGTCATGTATGCGTAGGAACATATTCCCTCTCCACAGGACTGGATATACACAATAGTATATGCTTCTTTGTCCACCGCTATAGAAATATCACAAAGGCCCAGACTCTCTTTTCTGCTTAAATACCAGACTGCTTTTGAAGAGTTTTTTGTTGTTGTCTGGATACTCAGAAATTTGTACTGGAGTTATTGTCTTCTCTCACACCATGATCCTTCCTTCCTTCCTTCCTTCCTTCCTTCCTTCCTTCCTTCCTTCCTTCCTTTCCTCCAGTTATTATAACTCTGTCACTTACCCTAAAATCCCCAGCTCACCACAAATGTTGCAAATTGCATAAATCTCTTGCAGGGAGTACATCTTTTAATCTTTCTTATGGTTCACCAAAAATAAAATACATATTTTAAATCTTACTAACTGTACATTACTGTATCACAGCTGACCTGGAAGAACCTCAGAATGGCACGCCTGTGCAGGGATGCTGTTTTTAGTCTTCTCTCACACCATGTTCCCTCCCTCCCTCCCTCCCTCCATGTCTCCTGGTTTCTTTCACCCTCCCATGTTCATCTTCACAACCTCTCCCCAAGGCTCTGGAGGAAATCAAAGGTGTGAAACCTCATTACAATAATCAGCTCAATTTAGCATGACGGAGATGGTACTCTCAAGGTGGTGCTGTGCTATAGGAGAAAGCAAACATGAGAAAGCGAATGACCATTCACAACCATATGATGGTCCTTGCTGTATGTAGAGATGCTGACAACTATGAGGTAAGTGATTTATATGGAAAAGAGATGTGTATGGTGAATTTGGTAAAGAGGAGAGTCTAAGGTAAGTTTTGGAGTTCCTCAAGGCTCTGTTTTCAGACGACCGTTCTGATGATATACACTGATTATACCAAACATCAGGAACACCTTCCTAATGTTGAGTTGCACACCCCTTTTTTCCCTCAGAACATCCTCGATTCATTAGGGAATGGACTCTACAAGGTTTCGATAGTGTTCCACAGGGTTGCTGGCCCATGTTGACTCCAATGCTTCCCACATGTGTGTCCTTTGGGTAGTGGACCATCCTTGATACATACTGTTAAGCAATGAAAAACCCAGCAGCGTTGTAGTTCTTGACACAAATCGATGCGCCTGGCACCTGCTACCATACCCCATTCAAAGGCACTTTGACATCAATAAGGGATCATAGCTTTCACCTGGATTCACCTGGTCAGTCTATGTCATGGAAAGAGCAGGTGTTCTCAATGTTTTGTATTCTCAGTGTATGGTGCTCCCTCTCTCTCACTGACTTCTAGGATCTTGTATCCTTCGGGAAACTCGTCAGCTGATCTATTATGGGGTATTTAGACTTGATCTTCTGGAACATATTCTGAGTTGAGGTTTTTAGTGCTAATGAATGCCTCAAAGCACCATCTATTAAGTTTTATTTTGTTTCACATTTTCAAACCAAACACCATTCTGTCAAACACCATTACTTCCCTGTGAAGTAATTTATATCAGATAATGCTATTTTAAAGCGTGGAACAGGTGGTGGCAAAGTCAGTAGAAGCCTCAGTCTTAGTCTTTCTCTCCCTGAATAACATTACCAAGGTTCAGCTTCTTACAAAGTTATAGTGATGTGGAAAATGCCAATTCCTCTCCTATTTGAAAGCAACATATCAGAAGCATTTCCCATGACTGGCTCTGACAATGTTTCTGACAGCTGAACGCTGTCCTCCTCAACATGTGGACAAGACTCAGATATTCTGCTTTGTAGTTTTTGTGGTCTCGTTTCAGTGTGTTGATCATTAGTTGCTCGACAGACTTTAGGGTCTCCTCTCATCCAGAGAGGCTGGAATATGTCAATGCAGCCAGCTAGCTAGGGCCATGGTCTGTCTGTTTGCTTTTATGTGTGATTTGGGCTTGTTAGCGGAGTAGAGCTTACACATCACAAAATAAAACTTTGGCAGGCAGTTGGCAAAGAGGTCTCTCTGACAATACAAGAGCTTTTTGCTTAGGAACAGAATTCTCATTCTGATTATTTTCCCTATACTGGGTTTATTGTGTTGAGTTTTATCTTCTTTGCTGTCTCTTGTTTGGAAGGGAAGCCACGGTTAGTTATTTCTCAATGACAAGTAGATGTCAGCCTCATTAGGAAGGTAAATGTAAAACATTTGGGAGTTTGTCATGTATAACACTACGTCAGGGTGACAAGAGAGCAGACAACAAGGGTACAACAATGTTAGATGTGAAGACATGAAATCAATTAAATTAGCTGTCTACCTCCATATGCAGGCTTTACATTTACATTTACATTTACATTTAAGTCATTTAGCAGACGCTCTTATCCAGAGCGACTTACAAATTGGTGCGTTCACCTTAAGACATCCAGTGGAACAGCCACTTTACAATAGTGCATCTAAATCTTTTAAGGGGGTGAGAAGGATTACTTTATCCTATCCTAGGTATTCCTGAAAGAGAATACATGTGTGACACTGTCAATGGTGATATTAGCATACTGCCTATTGACATGTCGGCAATGTCATCTATTTGTTTTTTTTTTCATCATTTGATGTCTCTAATCTAATCCATTTGTATGTTTTTCAAGGATGTATAGACAGCAAAGAAAATACAACTCAACACAATGAACACAGTATTGTGTAGATATTGCGACTGTATCAACTAATGGGGATCCAAACAATTGACAATTATTACTGTAGTAGCACATAGGAGACTACCATCCAGAACCGTGTATCCTATAGGAGCATTACCCCTCTCCCCTGGCCTGCAACTCTCTCTGTTGATGTACATGAGAATTCTCTTCTTTGTTAGGTTAGGATAAGGGTTACGGTTAGGGTTAGTAGATAGTTGAAATGTTACTGATTGTCTGTAGATAGTCTGTCGAGCATCTACAGATGAACTATCCAAATAAAGTGTTACCAACTTACCTAGTAAAATAAAGGATAGAAGAACCTTGTGTTCATTTTGTGTGAACAAACTGATTGCACTCCTCATTACCATACTCACATGACTTCCTCTCATAGGGCCAAATGAGACATGTGTTGCCTATGTTTCCTATAAAAAGGATCATGGTAAGCTGTGTTTCTCCATGTTTCAGCATGGAGCTTCTGCCCTGATGCTATCTCTCCTCTCCCATGTAGGATAGGGGCCATGGGAGGGAGCATAGGCTAGGCTGCATGAAGATAGTCAGAGAGAGAGAGAGAGAGACTAAACCAATGTCCTATCTCTCCTCTCCCATGTAGGATAGGGGCCAGGGGAGGGAGCATAGGCTAGGCTGCATGAAGATAGAGAGAGAGAGAGAGACTAAACCAATGTCCTGTTTGCTCATACAAGGGATAAAGACAAACGGAAGAAAATAAGACTTAAAAACACAGGCAATGCTTACTTGCTCTTTGTGGAGGAATAGCATGGCAATGCTTACTTACTCTTTGTGGAGGAATAGCATGGCAATGCTTACTTACTCTGTGTGGAGGGATAGCATGGCAATGCTTACTTACTCTTTGTGGAGGAATAGCATGGCAATGCTTACTTACTCTTTGTGGAGGGATAGCATGGCAATGCTTACTTACTCTTTGTGGAGGGATAGCATGGCAATGATTACTTACTCTTTGTGGAGGAATAGCATGGCAATGCTTACTTACTCTTTGTGGAGGGATAGCATGGCAATGCTTACTTACTCTTTGTGGAGGGATAGCATGGCAATGCTTACTTACTCTTTGTGGAGGAATAGCATGGCAATGCTTACTTACTCTTTGTGGAGGAATAGCATGGCAATGCTTACTTACTCTTTGTGGAGGGATAGCATGGCAATGCTTACTTACTCTTTGTGGAGGGATAGCATGGCAATGCTTACTTACTCTTTGTGGAGGGATAGCATGGCAATGCTTACTTACTCTTTGTGGAGGGATAGCATTGCAATGCTTACTTACTCTTTGTGGAGGGATAGCATTGCAATGCTTACTTACTCTTTGTGGAGGGATAGCATGGCAATGCTTACTTACTCTTTGTGGAGGGATAGCATGGCAATGCTTACTTACTCTTTGTGGAGGGATAGCATGGCAATGCTTACTTACTCTTTGTGGAGGGATAGCATGGCAAAAAATGTCTTTATATGTTAAGTTGTCTGAAACATGTGTAGTTATTGGTGCCAGGGAATCACAACTCATTTGGTGTTGGATATGAGGAGGGCCTTAGCAATGCAAAGAAAATAGTTACTTTTTCACTTGGATGGCCTATAACCCTAACTTTCCAGGATCCATGCCCATCGATGGCTTACAGGCCCTCTCTCCCTACCCACTGCACCCCCTCCCCTATATTGCAAAGCGTCTAAAAAGGTATTTAATTCAGATGAAGAATGGTTATATGCGATTGTTCTTTAAAGAAGATCTGAATATGCTAATGGTTTTCCCAGGACACCTCTGGGTCTTTAATCATACTGAAGAATGTGGAATACCCCTGGGCATCTAGGAACTATGTCTTTCCTGCAACACCTCCGGGTATCTAGAATTCATGTCTTTCCTGGAACACCCCCAGGCATCTAGGATTCATGTCTTTCCTGCAACACCCTCAGGTATCTAGGATTCATCTCTTTCCTGCAACACCCTCTGGTATCTAGGATTCATGTCTTTCCTGCAACACCTCCGGGTATCTAGAATTCATGTCTTTCCTGGAACGCCCCCAGGCATCTATGATTCATGTCTTTCCTGCAACACCCTCAGGTAATCTAGGATTCATGTCTTTCCTGCAACACCCTCAGGTATCTAGGATTCATGTCTTTCCTGCAACACCCTCAGGTATCTAGGATTCATGTCTTTCCTGCAACACCCTCAGGTAGTATCTAGGATTCATGTCTTTCCTCGAACACCCTCAGGTATCTAGGATCCATGTCTTTCCTGCAACACCTCCAGGTATCTAGAATTCATGTCTTTCCTGGAACAACCCCAGGCATCTAGGATTCATGTCTTCCTGCAACACCCTCAGGTATCTAGGATTCATGTCTTTCCTGGAACACCCCCAGGCATCTAGGATTCATGTCTTTCCTGCAACACCCTCAGGTAGTATCTAGGATTCATGTCTTTCCTGGAACACCCTCAGGTAGTATCTAGGATTCATGTCTTTCCTGGAACACCCTCAGGTAGTATCTAGGATTCATGTCTTTCCTGGAACACCCTCAGGTAGTATCTAGGATTCATGTCTTTCCTGGAACACCCTCAGGTAGTATCTAGGATTCATGTCTTTCCTGGAACACCCTCAGGTAGTATCTAGGATTCATGTCTTTCCTGGAACACCCTCAGGTAGTATCTAGGATTCATGTCTTTCCTGGAACACCCTCAGGTAGTATCTAGGATTCATGTCTTTCCTGGAACACCCTCGGGTAGTATCTAGGATTCATGTCTTTCCTGGAACACCCTCGGGTAGTATCTAGGATTCATGTCTTTCCTGGAACACCCTCGGGTAGTATCTAGGATTCATGTTTTTCCTCAAACACCCTCAGGTATCTAGGATCCATGTCTATCCTGGAACACCACTGGGCATCTAGAATTCATGTCTTTCCTGGAGTTTTTCATGTGAACGCTGCCTGGGTCTCGTGACTCCCATAGTTAAGTTAGTCCATGGAAGGTCTTGGAGCACAGAGTACAGGATCAGACACATCTCAGCTTACTGTAACTACAATGGTTAAATGTCACTATTATGACATACAGTATTCTAATGAGAACATGTTGACAGGATAACTATGTTGTGGTTGTGACTGTATGCTATTTGAAGTCCATGGAAGTAGTGGAGTATAACTGTATGTTACTGTTGTCACTGAATGCTCCTCAGTCATGCGCCAGCCTACTCTCGCCTGGAAGATGGCACATAAAAGAAGCCTCAGCCTTGGGGGGATCAACGTCTTAACAGTGTATGAAGCACCAAAACTCCCACTGATGAAAATCAATAATGACAACAGGATTGTTTTATGTCCGACTCAAGGGAAACTTCAAAGCCAGCGAGGATGCTGGAACCAGGTATACAGAAGCCAACAAGCTGCTGCAGTGACAGAGACAAATGTATTAACATAGAGACAAAGTGGTGTCACATGTGATGGGAACAAAACAGAGCGCATATTTCTTCCAGAAAAAACAATGTCTATGTGGAAAAACACCTGCAGGCCCCAAAACAATGCTTGTTCTCTCTCGATTAAGACTCTCATTTTTAAAAACTTGATTGGTTTTCTCATGCAGCTTTTCAAGTTGACACTTCTGAGAGATCGAGGAGGATCTTGCTTTGTTATTATGGAGGATGACAGACAAACACACAGACACACAGACACACACAATGACACGTGTTGGAATTAACAGTGCACTGTAGGCCTATCACTCCCAGTGCCCAGTCCTCGGGCAGCAGCTTATTCAAATGAAGCTTCTCAGAAGGCATAGTGGGGTTTGATTCCCATACAGCCCTTTCTCCTGGTATAATAAGCAAGGCTTTGTATATCTCGTCAACAGGACTACTGGCAGGCTCCATAGTTTCCTTAGTCATGGTCTGTCTGTAGCATTTCCGTACATTAAAACACTCTGTAGGATGGACACACAGACCACACACATCATAGCTACCAAAGTACCAGTTCGCTCCTGGGCAAAGAAACCCACTTTCTTTCTCTCTCTTTTCTTTATCTTGAGCTGTGAGCTTTCTTTCTTTAGGCTCCCTAATGAGCTATGGCTTCTATGGCTAAAGATGACGTGCAGTGAATCGTTAGAAGAAAACCAAGCTGCAGCGTGGTAAGGTGTACGTTTTTTCTTTATTTTTCAAATGACACCAAAAAACACCAAAACACGAAACGAACGTAAAGCTCTGTAGCGCTAAACAGCAACTATACAAAGACAAAATCCCACAACACAAAGGTGGAAAACAGGCTGCCTAAGTATGATTCCCAATCAGAGACAACGATAGACAGCTTCCTATGATTGGGAACCATACCCGGCCAACAAAGAAATAGAAAACTTGAATGCCCACCCAAATCACACCCTGACCAAACCAAATAGAGAAATAAAAAGGTTCTCTAAGGTCAGGGCGTGACAAATGGCTTGTATTATAATACACACAAGCACTTGCACACACACCCCATGTTCATGCATGCATTACACCGATATACACGCCCACGCTAACGCCCACCACATAAATCCATATTCAGAAGAGGATACATGTTTCCTGATTTGATTTGACAATTTAAAATACATAAAGATGTCACACCCGGCAACAGATATTGTACATGTTCACTCGGAAGGCAACTGCTCAAACCATCACTACACTGGCAATAGTGACATTGGTTTGTGACAAAGGAGGGTATAAAGTAGAATAATTATAGACTAAGACAGTTTTGCAAGGGCAGGTACACACATGACATGAAGGATGTGCATGCTCTGAATATCATTATTTCACTGACTACCAAAATTCTGTACTTCGTTAACTTACATCTCAAAGTCAGTTTAAATAACATAGGAATGTAGCATACATTTACAACTTGCAATAAACTTGAAACTAAATAAATGAACGGGTCCATGTGAAAGAATGAATGAATGAGCAATCGCCTCTCAGTTCTCTTTCTTTGACATTTTTTACCTTGATTTAACTAGACAAGTCAGTGAAGAACAAATTCTTATTTTCAATGACGGCCTAGGAACAGTGGGTTAACTGCCTTGTTCTGGGGCATAACCACAAATTTGTACCTTGTCAGCTCGGGGATTCGTACTTGCAACTTTCGGTTATTAGCCTTTCGGTTATTAGGCTACGCTGCCGCCCCAATGAGGGAATATAAAGCTTATGGAAATCATATCCATATAAACATACTACACACACACTGTAGTTAGCATTCAGATGTTTTAGAACTACTATGTGAGTGGAGGATATTGACTGAGCTCTGCTATGAGATGCTGTAAAGGGTTTCAGAAGAGTCTGAGTCATTACAGTCATTACTGCACTTAGATCAACTGTGAATGAATGGCGATTCTCTTTATGACTCAGACATAAACAGTCCTCTACAGGAGAGCCCATTCCCAGGGCCTAGATCTGATTATAGAGACAATCCCACTGCTGTTCACTGCTATGAGAATACATACTGAATCACATGGCCGTATGGTTGCATTTGATATCATCAACACTGACACCTTGTGGTCGTTTCATGCCATAACTAATACTGTTTACTTGAGTGCTATATTCATTGAGAATATGTAATATGCAAATGACAGGGTGTGTCTCTCGAGGCAAATTATAATGTGTGATAATGCAAAATAAAAATACTGTGTAACTAACCCAATACATTTGTCAACGTCACGTCATGTGTAACCTTTAACAAGTCATTCCTCAATTACATCATTGGGCAGCCCTGTCATTTGTCCGTTTTCTCACAGTAATAGACTCAGACTTCTCTATAATTGGTCAGAGTATTTGTTCATTTCCATGCCACAATAATAACACACACGCAGGTGGAGCAAAGTCAGTCATTCAGCCGATCATCTCTTTCATATCAGATATGTGAAGCGACATTCTCATTCCCTCATCCCATTTCATCTCAACACAGAGGTTGTCATGTGGTTAGTTGGTGTATTCAGGGTTTCAAGGCTGTTTAGGGTTCAATGTTACAGTCCAACTTTCCTCCTCTGTGTTGGTTATGATTTTAACAAAAGCCTGAGGGACTGTGGCATCATCCCAAGGCTGCCACCAATGTAGATAATGTGTGGGACTTAGAAGGAAGTAGGCAAGATGCTTGATCCAGTGAAACTATGGTGATAGGGAAGGCATGCTATCTCGTGTGCCATAGATGTCAAGATCTCTTGGACGAAGATCCTGATGTGTTATTCGCAATGTCCTTTCAATAAAGATGGGCCATTTTGCCTCCTGATTATGGTTTAACGTTCATACTGTAACCGCTAGGTGGCACCATAGGTCATATGATCAATCCATGAACGAATCATTCCATCATTTTGAAAAAATGGTCACAGTTCCAGTCTGCTTAAGGATTGGCTCTCCCATAGGCACCAATGCATTAGCAACTGGGTCTGGTCTGCTTAGTTCATTGACTGTATATGAACCAGAAAAAAGGAGCGAGTGAGATGTCTCGCTTCCTTATCTGTCTCTGAAAGTTCTCAATGTTGCTGCCCAGGCTTTTGGGCAGTGCAGATGGGATATGTGTACTATCCTTACCCACCTTACCAATGTTCTTGCAGTAAAATGTTTGGACGGGAGAAGTTGAGATGTGGGACATGTGGGAAAGATGACTGTGAAGGAGATGTTGAATGTTTAGTAGAAAGGGTGGCCAAGGAGCAAAGTGCTGTAACTGTGGTGGAGAACCTGAACCGAAATCCTTTCAATGCCCGATTAAGGTGAAAGAGACTGAGGCTGCCAAAATCTGGGCAGTTGAGAGAGTCTGCTATGTGGAGGCTGTCAAAAGGGTAAAAAGGTCAAGAATCTCTGAAGGACCGGTGGTAGTGAATACCGGTAGGCCTACATACCAGTAGTACCCAGAAATTATTCACATGAAGAAAGTGGACTTTGTGTCATTTATAACAATGGTGGTAAACAGCAGTGAACAAGCTGAAAATAAGTCAAGAAAGATCGACACCATTGTTTATGCAGCTGAACTCTTTCTGGGATTCAAATATTTTATATCTGATGAGCTACTGTACATGTTTTAGCAGGGTACTTTATTTTTCAAATCACTGAAGGAGTGGTGGTGAAGGTAGGCAACAACACCTCCACTACGCAGATCCTCAACACAGGGTCCTCGCAAGGGTGTGTGCTCAGCTCTCTCCTGTACTCCCCGTTCACCCATGACGGCGTGGCCATGCACGCCTCCAACTCCATCATCAAGTTTGCAGATGACACAACAGTGGAAGGCCTGATTGCCAACAATGACGAGACAGCCAACAGGGAGGAGGTGAGAGCCCTGGCAAAGGGGTGCCAGGAAAATAACCTCTCCCTCAATGATGAAGGAGCTGATCGTGGACTTCAGGAGACAGCAGAGGGAGTATGCCCCCATCCACATCGACAGGGCTGCAGTGGAGAAGGTGAAAAGCTTCAAGTTCCTTGGCGTACACATCTCTGACAATCTGAAATGGTCCACCCACGCAGACAGCGTGGTGAAGAACATCTAACAGAGCCTCTTCTACCTCAGGAGGCTGAAGAAATTTGGCTTGGCACCTAAGACCCTCACAAACTTTTACAGATGCACCATTGAGAGCATCCTGTTGGACTGTATCACTACCTGGTATGGCAACCACAGGTCTTTCCAGAGGGTGGTGCATTCTTCCCAATGCATCACCGGGGGCACACTGCCTGCCCTCCATGACTTCTACAGCCCCCGGTGTCAAAGGAAGGACAAGAAGATCATCAAGGTCCTCAGCCAACCAAGCCACAACCTGTTCACACCGCTATCATCCAGAAGGCGAGGTCAGTACAAGTGCTTCAAAGCTGGGACCGAGAGACTGAAACAGCTTCTATCTCAAGGTCATCAGACTGTTAAATAGCCATCACTTGCCGGCCTCCACCCAGCACACTGCTCTGAACTTAGTCACCGTCACTAGCCGGATACCACCCGGTTACTATTGCTGTACATACAGTTGAAGTCAGAAGTTTACATACACCTTAGCCAAATACATTTAAACTCAGTTTCACAATTCCTGACATTTAATCCTAGTAAAAATTCAGTTTTAGGTCAGTTAGGATCACCCCTTTATTTTAAGAATGTGAAATGTCAGAATAATAGTAGAGAGAAAAAAGGCTAATTTATCATTAGGAAACCCTTTTGCAATTATGTTAGCACAGCTGAAAACTGTTGTGCTGATTAAATAAGTAACAAAACTTGCCTTCTTAAGACTAGTTGAGTATCTGGAACGTCAGCATTTGTATGTTCAATTACAGGCTCAAACTAGCCAGAAACAAATAACTTTCTTTTGAAACTCGTCAGTATTCTTGTTCTGAGAAGGCTATTCCATGTGAGAAATTGCCAAGACACTGAAGATCTCATACAACGATGTGTACTGCTCCCTTCAGAACAGAGCAAACGGTCTCTAACCAGAATAGCAAGAGGAGTGGGAGGCCCTGATGCACAACTGAGTAAGAGGAGAAGTACATTAGAGTGTCTAGTTTGAGAAACAGACGCCTCACAAGTCGTCAACTGGCTGCTGGCCTTTTGTATTTCTAAACAATATGATTTTTTTTAATGCACAAAAAAAGGTGATTTTCTTTCAAAAACAAGGACATTTCTAAGTGACCCCTAACTTTTGAACTGTAGTGTGTGTGTGTAATTATATATACATACATACATATATATATACACACACACACTTCGGACTTATTGCTCGATATTACTGCACTGTTGGAGCTAGGAACACAAGCAATAAAACCTGATAAATGTGTGTATGCAACCAATAACATTTGATTTGAGTGGGAATATATTTTATTTTGTAGTTTGTGTGGATTAATGTTATTTTTCCATTCCCTGTATGGAATTTTTTTTAGTTGCATTTTGTGATTTATTTTCACCCTTGTCCAGTTGGTGGCGACAAGACACTTGCGTGTAGTTCACCATTAAACCTCAGCGAAGACGAAGTCTTTTGGGGACTAGAGTCCTCTATCTATTTCTATGTCTCCACCACATGCAGCAGACAGTGGACATTTTTGACATTACACGAAATAAGTTGGGTACGACCTTTACAGTTTTGTGGTCTCCCGTGAGTACGTGAAAGGGAATGTCGAACGGTGCAAGATCGGATAGTGAGGTGCATCGGAACGGCAATATTATGGGTGAGTTCTCTTACTCTGTCCGTTTTAATTCATTCGGGAACTTTTGCTATCGTTTATTTGCGTCCTTGGAGTTGTTACTAAAGAACTTTGTCAGAATTAGCTAACTAGTTACCTAGCTAGAAAAACGATAGTTGGCTCATTGAAATACATTCACACACCGCTGGAGAATGACCGCGAGTAACGTTACTTTGGCATTTCCTTTGTTGTTTTTTCGACTGAGTGGCTTTGTTACCTGGCACACAGGCGGCTAGTACAGTACCAGAAAACGATAGCTAACATTAGCTACCTATCGTTAACATGTTGAGATACAGTCAGAGCAGTTCATTACTGGCTAAATAATATGCTGTGTGAAGAATGTCAAATGAGTTTAGTTACTTCGTCAGATGCTAGTTGTGATAAGTTGGCAACCCCAACAAAAGCGCATCATAAATAGTTACGTTTCTAGTTAGCTAACAAAACTAACGTTACCTAGTTAACTACTAGCGCAGAGAATAATTACATTGTAGAAACCTTTTACTACTAGCTAGGTAGGTTGTAATGGCTGCTATTCCAGAAAGTCGACGTAGCTTGCTTAGTTTCAGATGTCAGAAACTGGCAGTGTTGATCACATAACTAGTCATTAGTTAATTAAAGTGGATTGAATCAATGCGGGGGAAACCTGGAGCAAAGTTGTTAAGAACCAAAACTTCCTCAAAAACACCTAGCAAGATACGTCATTCGTTTGTCTGTCAAAATGTCAATCAAAAACCCATCTATGTTTTTACTTGGATTGCAATATCTCCTTTAGAAAACGAAGTCCTGTATTGGTTCACATGAGACTGGATTAATACTGTGGGAATAATGTTGTAAATGCATGGTGGATGCTCTTACTGAGTGACTCTGCTTGTCAGTTATTCCTCTGTGACCTGTAGCTGTAGAATCTGTCATGAAATGGTTTGCTGTGAGTATAGAGACCGGCATTGAAACCCAACAGTCTACCTACCGACAGACCATGTGAATGTTCTCTCTAGTCCCTATGGAATGCATGCAATGTTATTACTTTAGTTTGAGTAAATAAATTGTTTTCCACCTACTCTCTCTCAATTGTTATTGAACAATTGCTGTCTCTCCATTATTGCTACTAACTTTTTGTGGGGCCTGGGAATGCCAGGATGTCTGATGACACAGCTGACACTCAGTGGGAGAGAATTGGAATTTGGCCTCAGATGAACTGGGTATGTAGTGAAGGGAGCTTTCCATGTAGACCACTGATTGTTCTTCACCTCACTCTCAGGACTGTTTTACTCACAGACTTAACATTATTCCTAAATGACAGTTTAGTAATAAAAATGGACTGATTATAACACTAAAGCATGTGTGGCAGACACAGACAGACTGATGGAGAGGTTTACAAAACTATTAGTCTGATAAAGAACGATCTGGGAAAATGAAGAAAGGTCGTGGGAGGGGTCAGGCATTCTGAAGTAGAGCAACATTCTCTACCGTGTATCCTCCTCTAGTATTTGCAAGACGACATCATTGTACTGTGCTAGGCCTTGCTCTGGGGTTAGCTGAACACTCCTCTTTCTAACCTCAGGCTCTCACCACTTCTCTTCCGGCAGTTTACCAGGCAGTTTACCAAACACCAGCAAAGAAGAATTACGCATCTACTCTGCTTGAAGGGAGCATGTAGCAATGAGAGCGGACACCTACTGTATCGATGCATTGGCCAAGAGTGGTGGTAGGGCCTAAAGGAGGAAGCAAAGCTGCTTTCCTGGCGGTAAAGCCACTGTGTAAAGGTTGAGGTGAACATCCAAGACACAGATGTCCACCGCGCTGGGCACTCTCCAACCTTGACAATGGTATTAGAAATATGTCATGGGTGTTGCCTTGAAAAATACCTGACTGACTTAAGTACATTTCAACAAGCTGCTTATGCCTGCTATGAGTCAGGAAGTTGCAGTAGATGTAGCATATGTTTCATAAGCTGATGTTAACTTTTATGACCTTACCCTTGGACTAGTGGAAAAGTAGGGAAGGCTCTGAAGTGCACATCAAATGTTTCTCTCCTCAGTGGGAGCTAGCTAAGAGTTGAGCGTTATGATCATGACGCTGCTGTCTCAGCTATGTGCTGTGGTTGCCATGAAGTGTCTGATCAGCGACAGGCACCACTGACAGTCGTACTGTGTACGTGACAGATGCTGCTGCTCCAGAGCAGACTGACAGACATAACATCAGGAGGAAGTGGCTTGGGCTGTGATGCATGCTACATCTGTCTACTTCTACACCCCCCACACACACACACACACACCTGGCATTTGAACATTGAAACTGTCAAAGAAGATTAGCTTGAGTGAAGGCTAGGTGGGGCAGATCCTCTGTGGAAGTGGTTCGTTAATAGCCAATGAGCTGAAAAACGATCTGTCTGAAGCTGCTGGAAGGAACAGCCTCTTGCTATGAGTTGTGCTTTATCGCCAAAAATTTCTCCTCCGCTTAATAATCACTATTTTTGGCCAAACTTTCAGGGTCTGGGATAACTTTCAGGGTCTGGGATAGCCTGAGTGAATGCTTAAATTCTTGCCACCCTATTGGTGGCTTTACGATTTTGGGGAGACAACATTATAGGAATCTGCTGTTTGTCAGTGTGAGGACTGACTCTAGCTACTGACTCAGGATTATCTGCCGTTCTTCAGTCTCTCCAACACTGAAAGCTGTGGGAAGAGGCCTGCGGGGCTGACAGCCAATGAGATTACACAACTGGGTTTGTAGCCAATAGGATTTCATTTTCACATCAGTCTCTGAAATGATGTATCAACACCTCTAAACTCCTGGATTAACCAATGACAGCTCTCCTATACAGATCTAAAAAGCTGTAGGAAGTTTGAGTTAGTTATAACTCCTCAAACTGAAGCTCAAGTGAGTTGTAGGATTGAGGATTAGGCCATTTGAATGCTAAATAGGTTGATTTGCTGAATTATAAGTATAAATGTGCTCTCTTATTGCTTTAGCCTAACTTGTTTGTCATTACAGTTGGCAAGTACATGATTTTTCTTCTCTGAACTGAGAACATTGTTTGGCTGCTGACTCCACACTCCTCTTCAGTAATGGCTGCTATCCTATTTAGGGAAAGACTCATGCGAGCTCTCATGGCACTTTACTGGCAGCCAGAGAGCTGTAAAAGAAGCTGAGGCTACAACCCCGTTCCAGACTAGACTGCTCGTAAATCTTGATTCATCTGTGTTTATGCATGGGTTTGACGACAAATAACCTAGCCCTATAAAACAGGTAAAATCCCTTCAAGTAGATTGAAGAAACTGAGTGAGAAAATACTTTTTCATACCTGTGGCGGATCGAATTGAATTTTTGGTGAAAGATGCAGGAACTAGCATTAACAAAGCAAACAAAGTATGCATACCACCACCAATCATCTTATCTGATTGAGTGCTATAGGTCTTGCTATTCATTTTTTCCTATCAGTACACTGTAAAAGCTAGAAGTTACACTGTACCTCAGAAGCTATGCCTTTCTGACTACTAAATGAGGAGGCATATTTCTTGGTCATGATGGCACTTGCACATTGAAACGGCGTCAAAGTGAGTTAGTCCTTCTGGGCTTTTATCTGCAGGCAGGCATGGATGTGTTATTCTGACACATGATGAATGGTGGACTCATTTGTCTGTGTTAGCTGATTTACTGTTTCTCATTTCTTTCCTTTATGGTGTGGTGCTCGTCCTGTTTACCGCGGACTGTGAATCATTCTGCATCTCCCCTCTTCCACCACCACCTCACTATCAACCATCCTGATCTGCACTCTCCAACTAAGCTGTAAGTATTATTGAGACTGATGGCCTAGCGTCAGTCCACTGTACCATACCTTTAGGCTATAATATTTACTTATTTGATGATGTTAGGAGATGAGAATGTTAGATTGGGCATATGAATTCAATCGATTATCTGATGAATGATTGGGTCCATGTTGTAGGGCTGGGCGGTATACCGTATTTGACTATATACCGGTATTGATGCAGACAGGTTTGGGTTTATAATTTACCTTCTATAACGGTATTTGAATGTTTGGTTTGTTAAATGTGATACGCCGTGTGTAACATCCATTTTTATAGGTTACTCAGCTACTTGAGTCATCTCAATTCAAGTGGCTTTATTGGTATGGGAAACATGTTAACATTGCCAAAGCAAGTGAGGTAGATAATATACAAAAGTGAAATTAACAATAAGAATGAACAGTAAACATTCCACTCACAGAAGTTCCAAAATAATAAAGATATTACAAATTTCATATAATGTATATATTTGCAGTTTTGTAACGATGTACAAATGGTTAAAGTACAAAAGGGAAAATAAATAAGCATAAATATGGGTTGTGTTTGTTTTTCACTGGTTGACCTTTTCTTGTGGCAACAGGTCACATCTTGCTGCTGTGATGGCACACTGTGCTATTTCACCCAGTAGATATGGGAGTTGATCAAAATCGGGTTTGTTGTCTAATTCTTTGTGGATCTGTGTAATCTGAGGGAAATATGTGTCTCAAATCTGGTCATACATTTGGCAGGAGGTTAGGAAGTGCAGCTCAGTTTCCACCTCATTTTGTGGGCAGTGTGCACATAGCCTGTCTTCTCTTGAGAGCCAGGTCTGCCTACGGTGGCCTTTCTCAATAGCAGGGTTATGCTCACTGAGTCTGTACATAGTCAAAGCTTTTTTCATCTCTCTCCGTCTCTCTCCATGCTGCTTTCCACACAGATCTAGCCCTGCCCCTTGTCACTTCAGGAGCGCATTTGTTGTTCGTCAACCACGATACACTTACGTTCAATCTGCATGGTCAACACAACAATGTTGATCACAACGATGCTGTTTTCACTTTACTTAATATAAATCCATTAGCGTTCTATAATTACACTATTAGTTTGTTTCTTACATCTGCAAACAGCTAGTTTGTCTTAGCAAGTTGGGCCGAAATCTTGTTAGCTGCTAATCGCTGGCTAGCTATAATAAACGTACTGAGTCATAGCATACGTAACTAGCTATACAGCTTGGTAATACCAGTGATGTGTGTAGACCTAAATCAGCATGTTTGTGCAACAGTATCTTCTAAATCAAATAGGAATACGCAAAGCATGCGTATGTTAGCTAGCTAGATGAAGTAGCTAAGAGCGAACATTCAATGTAGTCAAAGATTATAGATCCCCTAGGAAACACAACACTTTGTTTCCTACCCTGTCACAATAACACCCCCCAGGCATTTTAATTTGTTGTCATGTTAAACAACACTGTATTCAAAGTGCCCACTATTATATTCTAACTATAGAATTATAATAATCATTCCATTTCCATTATTCCAACAGTCGAAATTGCAAGTCAAATCGCAATTGCCACATTTGGTTAAAAATAAGGCTTAGATTGTTTGCCCTTAACGTGCAGCCCTACCTGGCAGTGTGGAAATGATCTCAAATGAGTGCAGGAAATGGATAAATGCTAAACATTATTTTTGGTTGAATGGAACAGCATAAAACAATCAGAATGGAGAAATACCCATTAAAATCAGTTAGAATGTACACTACTGATCAAAAGTTTTAGAACACCTACACATTTTTGTACTATTTTCTACATTGTAGAATAATAGTGAAGACCTCAAAACTATGAAATAACACATGGGATCATGTAGTAATAACCATGCTACAAATCAAAATATATTTGAGATTCTTCAAATAGCCACCCTTTGCCAGCTTTGCATACTCTTGGCATTCTCTCAACCAGCTTCACCTAGAATGCCTTTCCAACAGTCTTGAAGGAGTTCCCACATACGCTGAGCACTTGTTGGCAGCTTTTCCTTCACTCTGCAGTCTGACTCATCCCAAACCATCTCAATTTGGTTGAGGTCGGGTGATTGTGGAGGCCAGGTCATCTGAGCAGTCCATCACTCTCCTTCTTGGTCTAATAGCCCTTCCACAGCCTGGAGGTGTGTTGGGTCATTGTCCTGTTGAAAAACAAATTATTGTCCCACTAAGTCCAAACCAGATGGGATGGTGTATCGCTACAGAATGCTGTGGTTAAGTGTGCCTTGAATTCTAAACGAATCACAGACCTTGTCACCAGCAAAGCACCATCACACCACTTCCTCCATGCTTTACGGTGGGAAATAGACATGTAGAGATCATCTGTTCACCCACATCTCACAAAGACACAGCGGTTGGAACCAAAAATGTCCAATTTCGATTCCAGACCAAAGGACAGATTTCCACCGGTCTAATGTCCATTGCTCGTGTTTCTTGGCGCAAGCAAGTCTCTTTATTAGTGTCCTTTAGTAGAGGGGTTTTTACAGCAATTTGACCATGAAGGCCTGATTCATGCAGTCTTCCTTTGAGCAGTTGATGTTGAGATGTGTCTTTTACTTGAACTCTGAAGCATTTATTTGGGCTTAAATTTCTGAGGTATGTAACTCTAAAGAACATATCTTCTGCAGCAGAGGTAACTCTGGGTCTTCCTTTCCTGTGGCAGTCCTCATGAGAGCCATTTTCATCATAGCGCTTGATGATTTTTTTTGCGACTACACTTGGAAGAAACTTTCAAAGTTCTTGAAATGTTCCGGATTGACTGACCTTCATGTATTAAAGTAATGATTGACTGTCATTTTATTTTCTTATTTGAGCTGTTCTTGCCATAACATGGACTTGGTCTTTTCCCAAATAGGGCATCTTCCGTATACCACTCCTACCTTGTCACAACACAACTGATGGCTCAAATGCATTATTAAGAAGGAAAGCAATTCCACAAATTAACTTTCAATAAGGCACACCTGTTAATTGAAATGCATTCCAGGTGATTACCTCATGAAACTGTTTGGTTTTTGTTTACAGCAAGAGAAGCTCCTGGAAGGTTATGTGGGCTTTGCCAATCTCCCAAACCAAGTGTACAGAAAGTCCGTCAAGAGAGGCTTCGAGTTCACTCTCATGGTCGTGGGTGAGTAGAGATATTTGCACCTCATTTTATGTCCTTTTTTCTAAATGAGACCCCACAGAACAGAAAAAATGACCTGTTATTTATCTGGGAAAACAGATGGAGGATTTACTGCTGTGTAAAAAGCTGTGCATATTACTTTATGAATCAGCAAAGTATGCATGAAAATTGCCGTTATAGAGGCTCCATTGCGTCCCAAATAGCACCCTATTCCCTATGTATTGCACTACTTTTGACCAGAGTGTGTAGTATGTGAGGAATAGGGTGCCATTTGGGATGCAGTCCCTGTTTGTATGATGTGGACATGTATGTGGATATGTAATATAGCCTACATATGGCTGTCTGCCATAGACGTTCATGCTTCCAGTCCAGCAGTATTACATTTCAGTCAGGAACTTTATCATGCTACAGTGCTGGCAGTTGGCTGTTAAAATGCATAAGCGATGCTTTCTCTTGAGTTAGGATAACTTGCCTTGCACGTAAAGCGGGACTCAAAGAAACCATATTTTAAACAAATGTGCTTCACCAATGGAGGGTAGTCAGGGTTTATTTCCTCCGTGGTGTGTGTTTGTGTGCGCAGGGTGTGTGAGTGTGGTGTGCCTTTTGGATTGTGGGTGGGAGGTTTCCTGTAATTCCATTCATGCAGCCAGAGTTGGAGCCTGAACAGCTGAAGGGAGATCGGGATGGAGGGAAAGAGAGAGACGGAGGATGCAGGCACCATTACATCCCTGCCATTCTCCACTCCACTGTTCTCTCTGTTCCATAAGTCTTGGCCAGAGTACAGTGCAAACTGGCTCTAACCAGAATAGAAAGAGGAGTGGGAGGCCCCGGTGCACAACTGAGCAAGAGGACAAGTACATTAGAGTGTCTAGTTTGAGAAACAGATGCCTCACAAGTCCTCAACTGGCAGCTTCATTGAATAGTACCCGCAAAACACCAGTCTCAACGTCAACAGTGAAGAGGCGGCTCAGGGAACCAGTTTGCGCTGTTCTGTGAAGGAAGCAGTACACAACGTTGTACCAGATATTCAGTTTCTTGGCAATTTCTCGCATGGAATTGCCTTCATTTCTCAGAACAAGAATAGACTGACGAGTTTCAGAAGAAGGTTCTTTGTTTCTGGCCATTTTGAGCCTGTAATCAAATCCACAAATGCAGATGCTCCAGATACAAGGTGAACTGAGTCAGGTTTGTAGGCCTCCTTGCTCGCACACACTTTTTCAGTTCTGCCCACAAATCCTCTATAGGATTGAGGTCAGGGCTTTGTGATGGCCAATCCAATACCTTGACTTTGTTGTCTTTTGCCACAACTTTGGAAGTATGCTTGGGGTCATTGTCCATTTAGTAGACCCATTTGCGACCAAGCTTTAACTTACTGACTGATGTCTTGAGATGTTGCTTCAATATATCCACATAATTTTCCCCGCTCATGATGCCATCTATTTTGTGAAGTGCACCAGTCCCTCCTGCAGCAAAGCACCCCCACAACATGACGCTGCCACCCCCGTGCTTCACGTTTGGGATAGTGTTCTTTGGCTTGCAAGCCTCCCCCTTTTTCCTCCAAAGAACATTTCTCCAAAAGTACAATCTTTGTCCCCATGTGCAGTTGCAAACCGTAGTTTGGCTTTTTTATGGAGGTTTTGCAGCAGTGGCTTCTTCCTTGCTGAGCGGCCTTTCAGGTTATGTCGATATAGGACTCGTTTTAATGTGGATATAGATACTTTTGTACCTGTTTCCTCCAGCATCTTCACAAGATCCTTTGCTGTTGTTCTGGGATTGATTTGCACTTTTCGCACCAAAGTACTTTCATCTCTAGGAGACAGAACGCGTCTCCTTCCTGAGCGGTATGACGGCTGCGTGGTCCCATGGTGTTTATACTTGCGTACTATTGTTTGTGAATGTGGTACCTTCAGGCGTTTTGGAAATTGCTCCCAAGGATGAACCAGACTTGTGGAGGTCTACAATTTTTTGTTCTGAGGTCTTGGCTGATTTTTGTTTTGATTTTCCCATGATGTCAAGCAAAGAGGCATTGAGTTTGAAGGTAAGCCTTGAAATACATCCACAGGTACACCTCCACCTCTAAAGCCATGACATAATTTTCTGGAATTTTCCAAGCTATTTAAAGGCATAGTCACCTTAGTGTATGTAAACATCTGACCCACTGGAATTGTGATAAAGTGAAATAATCAGTATAAACAATTGTTGGAAAAATGACTTGTCATGTAAAATAGATGTCCAAAACGACTTACCAAAACTGTAGTTTGTTAATTAACAAGAAATTTGTGGAGTGGTTGAAAAATGAGTTTTAATGACTCCAAGCTAACTTCCGACTTTGAATATAACTAAGATGTTTCTTGCAGAATTTCTCAAGTGAAAACAAAATGTTGAATGACGACAAACATTTCATTGAAGAATCCAGTCCGTAGTTCCCACTCCAAGGAGTAGCACTGTTGACCAATCACAACGAATGTTCGTAGACTGGGCGTAAAGCAAACTTTTGTATACCATCCACTGTGGCAGGTAGATTAAAAATAAAGAATCTACCAGCCCAAGTATTTTTGTGTTCCGTAAATACACAATGAAATACAAACTGAGCATGCTTAAGAATTTTTCTAAAACAACACATGTATTACTAGTCTGAAGTAATGTGGTATATTGCTCAATTTAATATTCTGTAACCCTGAGTATTTAAAAATAAATACCAGAAACAAAAAGTTTAGTTGCCCTAGGGTTGTACATTTTGGGGAATATTCAGAGTGGACACTTTTTAAGTGGAAATTAACCGGAATACAGTGGCAAAAAAAGAAGTTTGAACCCTTTGGAATGACCTCTCTTTCTGCATAAATTGGTCATAATCTGATCTTCATCTTGGTCACAACCATCAGTCTGATTTAATCTAACACATAAACAATTATATGTTTTATGTCTTTATTGAACACACTGAACCCTTGGATTTAATAACTGGTTGACCGTCCTTTGGCAGCAAAAACCTCAACCAAATGTTTTCTATAGTTGCGGATCAGATCTGCACAACGGTCAGGAGGAATTTTGGACCATTCCTTTTTACAAAATTATTTCAGTTTAGCAATATTCTTGGGATGTCTGGTGTGAACCAATCTCGAGGTCTTATCACAGCATCTCAATGGGGTTGAGGTCAGGACTCTGACTGGGCCACCCCAGAAGGCCTATTTTCTTCTTTTGAAGCCATTCTGTTGATTTACTTCTGTGTTTTGGGTCGTTGTCCTGTTGCGTCAATTGGTGGACAGATAGCCTAACATTCTCCTGCAAAAATGTCTTGATAAACATGGGAATTCATTTTTCCGTCAAAAGCAGCCCAAACCATGATGCTACCTCCACCATTCTTTACAATTGTGATTAGGTTTGGATGTTGGTGTGTTGTTCCTATTTTTCTCCACACATAGTGTTGTGTGTGTTCCAAACAACTCTACTTTAGTTTAAGCTGTCCACGGAATATTTTGCCAGTAGCGCTGTGGAACATCCAGGTGCTCTTTTGTTAACTGCAGACGTGCAGCAATGTTGTTTTTTGGACAGCAGTGGCTACTTCCGTGGTGTCCTCCCAGGAACATCATTCTTGTTTAGTGTTTTAGGTATCATAGACTCATCAACAGAGATGTTAGCATGTTCTAGAGATTTCTGTAAGTCTTTAGCTGACGCTCTAGGATTCTTCTTAACCTCATTGAGCCTTCCTGCGCTGTGCTCTTGCAGTCAACTTTGCTGGACGGCCACTCCTAGGGAGAGTAGCAACAGGGCTGAACTTTCTCAATAATAGACAATTTGTCTTACCGTGGACTGATGAACATCAAGGCTTTTAGAGATACTTTTGAAACCCTTTCCAGCTTTATGCAAGTCAACAATTCTTAATCTTAGGTCTTCTAAGATCTTTCGTTCGAGGCATGGTTTACATCAGGCAATGCTTCATGTGAATAGCAAAATCAGTTGTTGTTTTTATATGGCAGGGCAGCTCCAACCAACATCTCTAATGTCGTCTCATTGATTGGACTCCAGGGTAGGAGACTCCTGACCCCAATTAGCTGTTGGAGAAGTCATTAGCCTAGGGGTTCACATACCTACACTGTGAATGTTTTTAAATTATGTATTCAATATAGACAAAAAACATTTTGTGTGTTATTAGTTTAAGCATACTGTTTGTCTATTGTTGTGACTTAGATCAAGATCAGATTACATTTCTTGACCAATTTATGCAGAAATCCAGGTAATTCCAAACATACTTTTTCTTGCAACTGTATATGGGAATTAACTGAAAAATATGCAAATTAATACTAATACCATTTAAATGTAGATTTTTACATTGGAAATATTATATTTGCCATATCATATGGAGACAGAAACATAAACCTTGTACCTTAATAATAATAATATGATTAAATCCTTCCAATAGAAATATATATATTTTTATTTCGTTACAAATGGACCTTTTTAATTAAATGAGATGACTCTTCACATGGGATGATATTCACTGTCACTTTCCAACCTTGTTGAGGATGGCTTGTTGTCAGGCTCAAAAAGCCAAACATTTGCCCTGATGGCCACCAATTTTTAACCCTTGTGTTGGTCAGCCTGTTGCGTGCTGAGGTGGCTGATGTTGGTGGGATTTGGAGGATGATGGAGGCAACAGGGGAAAGGGTCTCAGATCCACAAAGTCCCTTCCACCAGGTGGCTGATGAGATATGTTGGCAAGACTGCCATATTGCAGCTCCATCCCAAAGCCCTTGCTTGGAAGTGTACCAAGAACCTTGCCCTCATCCAGGCCAAGGTGGTGAAATACAGGAGTGATGAAGCATAGGCCTTGTTGATCTCTGCACCAGACAGGATGCTCTTGCCAGCATACTTGGGGTCCAACATGTACTCTGCACACTTCACACTTTTTGATGCATTTCAGAACTGCTGTTTCCTCTGTTTGGAGCAACAGTGAAGTGGGCAGGGCAGTACGGATTTCTTCTCTTACATTTGAAAGCAGAGTCTGAACAACAGACAGGATGGCATTGTCTCCCTCAATCTGTGTATAGGTTTAGGTTTCAGGCTGTTTACCACTCTCTCCCAAAATAAATAACCCAGGAGGATCCTCTTGATGCGGCTGTCCATATCGACAGATTGTGATAAGGCCATTTCTTTGAGAGACACCTTCCCCTCCAGGAGACTGTCAAACATGATGACAACACCACCCCAACAGGTTTTGCTGGGCAGCTTCAATGTGGTGCTCTTATTCTTCTCACTTTGCTTGGTGAGGTAGATTGCTGCTATAACTTGATGATCCTTCACATACCTAACCATTTCCTTGGCTCTCTTGTAGAGTGTATCCCTTGTTTTCAGTGCCATGATGTCCTTGAGGAGCAGATTCAATGCATGAGCAGCACAGCCAATGGGTGTAATGTGAGGGTAGGCCTCCTCCAGTTTAAACCAAGCAGCCTTCGTGTTCTCAGCATTGTCTGTCACCAGTGCAAATACCTTCTGTGGTCCAAGGTCATTGACTGCCTTCAGCTCATCTGCAATGTAGAGACCAGTGTGTCTGTTGGCCCTTGTTTGTGCTCTTGTAGAATACTGGTTGAGGGGTGGAGATTTCAATGACTACGTTCCTCCATTGAGTAAAAAATAAATCTGATTCCAGGAGGACCATGAGCTGTTGCTATCGATAAGGTGTCTGATTCATCATTTTCACCTCGAATAGAAGTAGAGGGACTTTTGTCAGAGGTTGCTTGTTGTGAGCGCTGAGGGAACTTTATGCACTTTGCCAGATGATTCTGCATCTTTGTTGCATTCTTCACATATGATTTGGCACAGTATTTGCAAATGTACATATAATTTCCTTCTACATTAGCTGCAGTGAAATGTCTCCACACGTCAGATAGTGCCGTGGCATTTTCCTGTAAAGATTTGATAAAAAGATAAAAACAAAAAAGATTAAACAACTCCCTTGTAAGATAAATGTCTTAAAATGAAAGATGTATGGAAACAGGTGAATTAATACTCCTCAGTTAGCAGGCTCAAGCAAGCTAAAAACCACATGGTAGCAAAAACTAACTAGCAGAAATTGTTAACAAGTTAGAATTGATTTAAACACACTTTGCTGTAGGCTACTATTTACTAGGTAATAAAAAAATCATCCATGTGATATAAAAACTATTCACCCCACCCAGTATTGTAATCAACATTTACCAGAAAGCATGTAGTCCTTGGCTCAGACAGTGTAGTAGTGTGGGCTCAATAGCATCTTATTAGTGTGCAAGCTCTTGAGAATCAGCTGTACATGTGATGGAAGAATGCACTGTGCATGCAGAGGGTTGCAATTCCTTTGAATTGGGGATAGTTTATCCAAAATATGCCACAAGACCTAGAATTGCCTTGTGTATCCCACAAAAAAGGTTCACTGTTAACTTTTTTCCAGAAATGTACTGTAAAGTTTCTGACCCTTAGCTGCCCTTTTTAAGACTACCTTGGTAACAGGGCCACTTGAGTCATCACATGTGCCTGTCAGAATGTCTAGTAGAGGCCAACAATGTCTCTTTTCTAGCATTGGGAACAAACTCAAACATTGAAAAGCAACCTAACTTTTGAACAAAACAATGTAAATAGCCAAGAAACATGAGGACAATATCTCACTTTAGTAGACTTTCAAGTAAATCAGGGCACCTTTTATGACTGTGCGCATTGCTTCTAACAGCAGTGGTGGATAAAGTACCCCTATGTCATACTTGAGTAAAAGTAAAGATGTACCTTTTTTTAATTGAAAATAACTCAAGTTAAAGTCACCCAGTAAAATACTACTTGAGTAAAAAAGTATTTGGTTTTAAATCTACTTAAGCATCAAAAGTAAATGTAATTGCTAAAATGTACTTATTTCAAATTCCTTATGTTACGCGAACGGCACAATTTTCTACATTTTTTATTTAAGGATAGCCAGGGGCACTCTCGAGCACTCCGACATAATTTACCAACGAAGCATTTGTGTTTAGTGAGTCCACCAGATTGGAGGCGATAAGAATGACCGGGGATGTTCTTTTGATAAGCGCATGAATTTGCCCATTATCCTGTCTTGCTAGCTATTCAAAATGTAACATACTTTTGGGTGTCAGGGAAAATGTATGGAGTAAAATGTACATCATTTTCTTTAGGAATGTATTGAAGTAAAAGTAGTCCAAAATATTAAAAGGAAAGTACAGATACCCCAAAAACTACTTAAGTAGTTTTACTAAAGTACTTTTCAGCACTGTCCTCCAGACAGGCAGTGTTGCTGGGCAAGGTGGGATAGCTATAACTTTAGGATTCAAATTTATTTGTGCATTACCAGATATTAAACAAAATGGCAGAAATACTTTGAAAACAACTATAAATTATAGCTCTCACTTGTGCCCATACTTGACCATTTTGATTAAATTCTCACACCAGGAGAGTTACCAATCGCCAACGTGGCTGGTGAATTCAACATTCTTACCCGCCAGTGCCAAAATCTACCCACGTTTGGCATGTGGCGGGTGTTTTATTTTAGGCCCTGGGCGTACTTTCGCTACCAAACTTCGACAGCCCAAAAATGAAAATGGAACCCTGCCAAACACCTAAATTAACAAAAACATCTCAACGTTGTCTTTAATATATGCTCAAACTGTTTCAACTTGGAAGCAAAGCGTCCGAAAGGCGAAAAGCTCTCTTGGTCAGAACTGATTGTTGGCAGCCAAGTTAGTGACAGTGGGCTGCAGCAGTCGGACGTTTGCGTCCGTCTATAAAAGTAAATATTTGCCAATGATTTACCACGTTTGCCCAGGATTGACCTTGATCTTGGCTAGAATGGCTACCGCAGCAAACCCTAGTTCAGCTCATTGTGCCTCGGTTAACACATACTTTTTAATGCGTTTCGGTTTTATCTTCTCTGGAAACTATGTCCCTCACATAAACACGTAGGATTTCAGGGTTTTAACTCGCTCTCTGACTTTCTAAAGGAAATTGATGCGTTCGCCACAAGATATTTAAAGATTGTCACGTGGTAGCCAGATGTGTTTTTATAGTCATTTTTTAATGTATTCCGTATTTGAAGGGGAAATAACCCCTTTTTCAACACACACACACACACACACACACAACTTACCTGCACGTTAAATACAGTGAAAGCAGAATGATAACCTCAGCCAGTTGCTACTGTCCCCCTCCTAACAGAACAGAACCACTCTTCATTTCACCAGTCGGTGTACTATTTCCTGCCCCGTGTCACTGCAGTAGAAGGCAGCACCGTCAAATGAACTGTCTCCCCTCTCCAATACAAACTTTTTCCTGCTTCCCCCTTCTAGCCCCTCATCTCCTTGCATGCAGAGCAGTGTAAAGCTCCTCTGAATAAGCCCCCATGGTTTACACAGCTGCTGAAAATTTCCTTTAAAGGAAGTGTGCTGCTGGCTGGGCTGGTCACTGACCGAGTAGGGCCACTGGCAGGGATGGGCCAGGCAGGACTGCACCGAGAGAGGGCCATGGTCATGCTCTGGTCTGGTGGAACTTATGAATTCTACTTTCTAGGACAGGTCACATAAACCAGATTAGCTTCCGTTTCTAGCTGTACGACCCTGAGACTGACCCTTCACCTACTACTGTTAACGGAAGTCTGGTCAGGCTCCATATTCCCAGTAGCATCCATACCAGTGCTGATGATGCCATCCCAGTGTAGGGAGATCCCTTCCCAGGCCCCAGCTACAGGCCTGTACTACCAGCTTAGGGAGATCCCTTCCCAGGCCCCAGCTACAGGCCCGTACTACCAGCTTAGGGAGATCCCTTCCCAGGCCCCAGCTACAGGCCTGTACTACCAGCTTAGGGAGATCCCTTCCCAGGCCCCAGCTAAAGGCCTGTACTACCAGCTTAGGGAGATCCCTTCCCAGGCCCCAGCTACAGGCCTGTACTACCAGCTTAGGGAGATCCCTTCCCAGGCCCCAGCTACAGGCCTGTAGTACCAGCTTAGGGAGATCCCTTCCCAGGCCCCAGCTACAGGCCTGTACTACCAGCTTAGGGAGATCCCTTCCCAGGCCCCAGCTACAGGCCTGTACTACCAGCTTAGGGAGATCCCTTCCCAGGCCCCAGCTACAGGCCTGTACTACCAGCTTAGGGAGATCCCTTCCCAGGCCCCAGCTAAAGGCCTGTACTACCAGCTTAGGGAGATCCCTTCCCAGGCCCCAGCTACAGGCCTGTACTACCAGCGTAGGGAGATCCCTTCCCAGGCCCCAGCTACAGGCCTGTACTACCAGTGTAGGGAGATCCCTTCCCAGGCCCCAGCTACAGGCCTGTACTACCAGCTTAGGGAGATCCCTTCCCAGGCCCCAGCTACAGGCCTGTACTACCAGTGTAGGGAGATCCCTTCCCAGGCCCCAGCTACAGGCCTGTACTACCAGTGTAGGGAGATCCCTTCCCAGGCCCCAGCTAAAGGCCTGTACTACCAGTGTAGGGAGATCCCTTCCCAGGCCCCAGCTATAGGCCTGTACTACCAGTGTAGGGAGATCCCTTCCCAGACCCCAGCTACAGGCCTGTACTACCAGTTTAGGGAGATCCCTTCCCAGACCCCAGCTACAGGCCTGTACTTCCAGTTTAGGGAGATCCCTTCCCAGGCCCCAGCTACAGGCCTGTACTACCAGTGTAGGGAGATCCCTTCCCAGGCCCCAGCTACAGGCCTGTACTACCAGTGTAGGGAGATCCCTTCCCAGGCCCCAGCTATAGCCCAGTATAGGGATATCCCCCATTATCATTTCCATGACATAAGGATTTAAGAGGCCTCTCTCTCTGCTAACATTCTGCAACTCCAGCTCTGAATAACCTACATCAGCTCTTATATCCCTCCCTCACCCGTTTCCCCGTCCTTTCTTCATCTCTCCCTCTCCTGCAAAGAAGCAAACCCGGCTCTGTAGTCTGACTAGCCAACTTGTTCGCTGGCATCCCGCCATCCTTCTTTCTCCTCCCGCCATCCCTCGTATTCCCTTCCTGCGCTCTATTCCTCACTCCATACTCCCAGGAAGAGAGATGTGTAATGTTGTGACCAGAGCTAAGCTTCCTCTGCTCATCATTGCTGCTGCTTCGGACTCTATCTGGACCAACTTTACATACATTGAGTGCTGAATCCCAACTCACTGTATCCGCTTGAGCCTGCCATTCTGTCAGTTTATAGTTTCCCTAATGCAAGCTGCCATTTTTTTAAGACAGGCATATTTCAGTTTGCTGTTTTCACAAGACCACAACCCGCCCCTTCACCACCCACTCTCAGCGAGAGGAGTAGGCCCTAAATCCTGTCTTGCTTCCTGAAGAAATACCCACATGGATGATCATATCCACCTCATTCCTCATAACAGCCTGACCGCTAAAACATTTCCATTGTGAGGTCAGTGGGTCTCTAGCCCTGGCTGGAAACATTTACCGTGTGTAGAGAACCTCTTTCTAAAATGTTTGAGGGAGAAAGAGGGCTCTCCTTTTGTGTGGCGCACACAAAGTGTTTAGTAGCTGGTTAATTGGCAGTAGTGAGTGGTCGATCGATGCTGGGCTGAACTGCACGGTCGATGCGCACACACACTGCAGTGAGCTGCGGTTCTCTGTGCCAGCCCAGCATGTGTCTCCAGCCACGCCCCGTTCCATCACACTGTTCCCTTTGTTCAGCCTCTCTCATTGGCCCCCCGTCCCTACGCCAACCGTTGCTATGTATACTTTTGATGGTGTTGCGTTACCTAGAGCCACCTGGGATTGTTCTCTGAAAATCTGAATCTTTCCATGAGAGATTATTGAGCTGTTATTTTATCCAAGACAAATTTCCTAAATGAGTTTGTGGTGAGACGGTCACTGTAAAGGTATGATGACTATGCCAGCCTTTTAGGCTTTTCCTTATCATAGTCCCTGATTTAGATTCCTGAAATGCAGACAGGAAAATAATTTGACTTGGGAAGAAAGATATTCAGCCCCACTAACACCCCCCCTCTCTCCATCTCTCTCCATCTCATGTTAAAGCTTGTTACTTCACTTGAGGCAGCTCAGATGGATTGATTTCCTGTTTGAAAAAGCTTGAATGTGAAACATTTTAAAGAATTCTAAACATTGTGCAGGGCTTAGGACTACATCTAGAGATGCCATGTTGCGACTGTTTAGTGTGAAAACAAAGATTAGAAAGACCAGTACAGTGTGAAATACACCTCTTGAAATGAATCTCTCCCTTTCTCTCCCTCGCTCTCCCCCCACCTCTTTCTCTAGGTGAATCTGGTTTGGGGAAGTCTACACTGATCAACTCCCTCTTCCTGACAGACTTGTATTCACCTGAATACCCTGGACCCTCCCACAGAATCAAGAAGACAGTACAGGTAAAGACTACGATACCCTATTGAATTGGTTTATTTGAATGGGAACAGATAGAAACATAATGAATAAAGGATCAGCTGATGTGCTTGTTGCACCATAGCTGGAGCTCATTGTCATCACCCTACTTCTTTCTCTCTTGGAATACACTATCATACTTCTGTCCCTTTTGTAACCTTAAACAAATGAGTAGGCTCACCCCTTCCCCTCCCTTTTAACAGGAAATCGCCTTTTTATTTTCCCAAAGGAGTGAAATATTTCAGTTCACTCGCCACATTAAACAAGCTGTTTCCCCATTATGTTGCTTTAGGTGCAGGGTGATAGCTAGGTAATGTGTCTCCATCCTGTCTGACTACCCATAAGTCCCTCTGTTGGCCACAGAACTACCCTCCTAGTCTGGTATATTATCTGATGTTGAGGCACTCTGCCAAGTCAGCCTTTTTTAACAATGCTGGAGCCTAAAGAAATTCATACCAGTAGGTTTGGCCATCATCTGTCTGACGCAGAGCTGGGTCATGTCCATAGAAGAAAATGGTCCGAAACAAGGATCTACTATCTGAAAGCTCCTTATTTTTCCGTTGTAAAACATTTTGCTACTGTGTGCCCTAATGAACACGGCCCTGTAATAGATGTTTCTCTGGACTCTACTTGAATCATTTAACCCTGACATTGGGCTGGTTAACTGCTGGTGCCCCAGGCTGTGGTATCACAGGTGTGCCACAGCCAGCTCCCACCCAGTCCTTTTGTGTTGTTTTGGGTCATTGATGTCACAGCCCTGGCCCTCTCTCTATTACATCCTGGCTCTCTGACATGCTGCTGGTGAGGCTTCAGGCCACTCTTTAAGAGTAGATGCACTGACAGGATAACCTGTTACCACCGCTGCCCTGTCGTCTGTCTATGAATAGCAAGACACCTGCAACCAGTTTATCTACTTAGGCTAGGAGGAATGTCTAGCACTGCTGAAACCATACAGAATATCAGGTGTGGGCGACTGACTCATCAACTGGGAAAAGCAACTGTGTGCAAAACAAATAACAACAGGGAGTTTTTGGCTGGAATAGAGAACTAGTACTTGACTGGAGTCATGCTCTTCTCCTCCGTGGGTGTACTGACTACTGAGCCAGAAGTTAATGTTCCGGTCAGGGGAAGTGCACTAACTGGGCCCCGCTGCCTGATGGCCGCTGCTGTTACATTGTAGCCAGAGGCACACACACACACACACACACACACACACACAGCTGTAAAGGTGCAGAGCCAGGGGTTGACGTATTTGTTTTCTAGTCTGCAAGGAGGAAATTAGTCCACGCTGATGAAGGATGAGCCCCAGTCAATCTGGGAAATCGTTTGACAACCAAGGGGTTCACAACCAGAACACCACACTACCTGTGATTTATGACACACACTCACAGTGTCATTCTCATAAAGAGAAGCAGTGGAGGGGTTGAGAGAGATTAGAACAGAACATCTGCTATTAGGGAGTTTCCTATACTTGTGCTGTATGGCCCAAACCAGTGTGTTTCTACTGGTGTAGTGGTTTTGACAGTAGATATTCCCTCTACTACTTTGTCTAACCTCTATATTCTCTTTACAGGGTTAATATTCTGTAGTATGTGGTTTAAGATGCTATGGCAGAGGGTTGATCTAGTTGTAGCTATGGGGGTGAACTGTAACACCAACCAGAGCCGTGCTGTGTGACTGAGCCATCTGCTCTGCTCTCACCACTATGAATCTCCAACCAGGAGAGAGACACTACCACCTCCTCTCACTACCACCTCCTCTCACTACCACCTCCTCTCACTACCACCTCTCATCCAGGGCTCTCTTGAAAAAGAGATTTCAATCTCAGTGTAACTTCGCTGGTAAAATAAAGGATAAATCCAATCCCTTCTCCTTTTAGCTAATCCTTGGTTCCCTCAGTGTTTCCCTGTGTGAATCCCTGAGTCCTTAAGAGCCCTTTGTCAGGCTTAGTGTTGACCAAGCCTTAAAGTCTTTACTCACAGAACCAAGGCATTTCACCAGGCCCGGAGTCAGAGTTGGAGGACAGCTCTCCAACTCGCTTCTCCCACGCTTGCTTGGCCGTCTCCACTCGCTGACACTGATTTCAAGAGGAAGTTGTGCTGTACATGTAGGCTGAGGTGTCACATTGATTTGAGAGGGACTAAAGCAGGGGTGGGGAAACTACGCCCTGGGGGCCAGATTCAGCCCGCGAGCCTGTTCAATCCAGACCAATCTAGCTAAGGAATCATATGTTGGGCTTCTGAGTGCCTTTTTAGAATGGGTGAGCATATGAGTCTGTCTGTCTGTGTGTGTGAGTGATTTATTTGAGAGGCATGTGAGCATAGATTCATTTTGTGTGTGATGTGTGTGTGTGTGTGTGTGTGTGTGTGTGTGTGTGTGTGTACTGTACATGGGCCAGGTGTGTGAGAACTCTGTCACACAGAGGATTAGGTTGTGATGGACTGGCTCCCTGGCCGGGGACGACAGCAGTATAGCAGAGAGAGACTGAGCCTGCCAACACCTCATGTCTTGGAACATCTCTGCACCGCAGTATTTATGCCCTAGTTCAGCTCCATCAGTGATAATGTTAGCACTGGAGAGACTACAGTGGGCTGGGTAACCGCCCTCTAACGGCCCTGTTAGATGGGGTGGCCTCCTCAACCATGTCGAAAAATACCTTTCTTCTCACGTCCAGTTTTATCACTGACACTGCCATGTTTCTGGATATGGAATATTCAAACATCTGTGAAACAAGTGTCTCTAAAACATCCGTTTTGCAATATGTCTACTCCACTGCAGACATCTATTTGTAAAGGCCTGTTTTGCTGAGAGAGCTGCCTGTTATCTGTTTGCTGATCTGAGCCCATGTTTCAAAGAGACAAATGTTAATAAGAGGATTCCCAATAATGTCCTGTCCTGTTGGTTTATTCTGTTTGGCTTGCAGCTGCTGAATGAGTTACCCAACTCTGGCCACACACACTCTGTCTGTCGTTGGATCTCATTTAATGTGTCAAGTATGGCCTCCAGGCCAATTCCTGGTGTTGAAAGCCCAAAACAGCCTGCAGTGCGTGTTCGTTTGTGTGTGTGCCAAAGGATTGGCCATGCACACACAGCGCAGAGGGGTGCTCCAAACAGACTGTTTCCTGTGATGATTGAACGGGGGATAAAACCATGGGTCTCTTATCAGAGCTGGACTACATGCCTCTGAGACACACACACACACAGAGTTCCAAATATTATGACGCCACACCTATCCGATGACAGATCACTATTAGTCACACGTTCTACCTGGCTTGAATGTTTCTCAATAGGAGAATGATTAGTCATTGATGACAGTTTGTAATGTTGTGTACAGGCCAGAGTGGCGTAGCCTGGGGGCCAGTCTCTATCATGCCAGCAATTCCATAAGGCGTTGGCAGGCGAGCAGAAACAGACAGGCACCCAAGCTAAGGTAGGTGAGGATCATGTGTTAATAGTGCTGTAATGATGTCATTGGGCTGGCCCTGGCGTGCCTGTGGAGGCTGTGAGGGGTAAGGCGTGCCAGGATAATGTACTCCTACCAGCCTATTGCTTCAGAGCTGTGGAATCCTCAGTGTACTGGTGAGTCAGTTTTAGTATTGGTAGTATTTGACTAGGATTCCCATTAGCTGCTGCTTCCGCAGCCGTTACTCTCCCTGGAGTCCACATAAAACATGACACAATACAGAACATTATGGACCGTAACTCAAGGACCGAGCTACATTGATTTAAAATATGAATTGACACTTTCATACACGTAAGACTTAACAGTCCATTCTTAATAACATTACACACAGGCCAGCACGTACATACTCTTTAGTTAATCTAACATGTTAGAAATACCACCCAGTGGGTCTCTTGTGGTATAATGGTAACCTTGGTGGAGTTGTTCGTTTTAATAAAGGAACATCGTCACACAGGATTGGCGCCGTTCACCCAGGGAATGGAGTCCCATACATATGTTGCCTCAGCAACCGTGACAGCCTTAGCTTTTCGTTATATTTGACTCACCTCCGGATATAGTGGGTTGCAGTGAAGTTAACTTAGTGGTGCTGAACATAGTCGGAGCCATTCATGAAATGAAAAGGGTCCCGTACATAAAATACTGGACTTTCGTTATACGTTATAGTCACCACCAACTGTGAAGTGTGGTGGAGCTGCATAAGAAATGAAGAGACACACCGGGGTGGGGCCGTTAATAAAGGAACCAGGTACATCAGTTTCTTCCAGCTAAAGCCTCCTCTAGCTAGCGTCATGTGGTAAAAAAGACAGAGACCTAAATCTAATATCTCTGTTCTTTTCTCTCCACTGTTTCTCTTAGAGCCTGTTTGAGTTCAGTGCCATGGAAACATCTTATCTTTAACCCAAACACCAGATGTTCTCGGAATGGAGAGGAGTAGATTTATTTATTGGATTATTATTTGGTCAGTAAAGGAGAGGTTTTGTTAAAGCTAATTTTGCTGATTTGCTTGAGTGATTTTGAGATGGCAGGAAGTTCCACGCAATCATGGTTCGATATAATACTATGCCTGGCATTGACCTCGTTTTTGATTTTGGAACTGTGAAAGAGACTTGATGGACGTCTCTTAGGGTACGACTGTCTGTCTGAACTGTATGTTAGCTGATTGAATAGACACTTTGGGAATTTTTAACACATGAATATTTCTTACAAAAACAAGAAGTGACACAGCCAACCTCTTCTCTATTCCTGGGTTGACTTCCCAGACTTCTTTGTCTTTGTTTGAAAAGTCCCAAGTCCTTACTAAGGGAGGATCTGATCTCTGAGCATCACTACCACTACATGCTAGCATGCCAGTTGAAGAAGAGGAAGTAGTCAGAGCAGTAACAGGAAGTAGTACTGAAGGTGCTACACTTGTGGTTTACCATCTCATGAAGACGACATCACTTGAACAATGGTTCGCCATCTACTTTGACCTGCTTCCCAGAAACATCCTCCAATGGAGGATGAACCACATTGTATTGTACCTCCCTTTTTGAAGTTGCATGAAAGTGATCCTGTTTCTGTGATTCACTGCCAATAGAAACATCGCCTCTGCCTCATCCCTCTGCCTGTGTGTGTGTGTGTGTGTGTGTGTGTGTGTGTGTGTGTGGTATTCTATGTAGCTAACTTACACCCACAGAAGCTTGAGCATTTTAAGGGGCTTCTCTTGTTTCGTCTCTCGTGCGATTCCTCTCAACACTACAGTCTAAATCTCCACTAAGCCCAGCACCCACCAATTTGTTTACCTGTGCATTACACATCCTTAAGTACTTCAAGTTTAAACAAGATTAGAGCGTGTGAGTGTCTGTTTTTCTCTGCATCGTTTGGCTTCACATTATTCCAGAGGTTTCCTGATAAACTTGGCTGGGTCAGGATCCCAGAAGGGAAGAGTTGCTGGTGGGAACTCTACGCTTGTTTATCCTAGAGGGGAAGAAAGGAAGAATGAATAACGCCTTCTTTTTTCCATTTTTCTTCTCTCCAGGAACCACAAACTGAGCTTTCACATAATTGCGGTGTCTTTTGTTTCCCAGTCGAGCCAGAGTGATGTGATGAAACCCAATGGAATGCATTGGTTGGGTAATGAACAACACGCCCTCTGGGATCCATCCAGATCTGTTTGGAGGCCTGAAGACCTTGGGGTGATGAGGGCTATGCTATATTGTTTGTGTTGAAGGGACTGGGCTAGCCTGGTCCCAGATGTGTTCGTGCTGTTCAGCCAACTTTAGTGCTCATTGCCACCGACCGTCATAGGAATTGGCTGAACAAATCTGGACCAGGCTAGGGCAGGCGTCTGTGTGGGTAATTAACAGATGTAGAGGGTACGGGAGGAGGAGACTAGGCAGATGAGGCTAGCGCTTAGCATGCTAATTTCTGTCTGTGCCAGCCTAATGTCATATGACACAGCTGAGCCAACCAACCGTAGCAGAGAGAAGTGTGGCGGAAGCGGTCAGTGTTGGGTTCCTCTTCCATGTCTGTCTGTGAGATCATTGTGGTCAGTCGCTTAGAGGCATGACTCACTGTTAAGGAGAGAGGGAGGTGGGGAGCGAGAGAGCAGGGGGATAAGAGGGAAAGGGAGAGAGGGGGTAGGGAGAAGGAAGAGAGGAGGTGGGGAGCGAGAGAGCAGGGGGATAAGAGGGAAAGGGAGAGAGGGGGTAGGGAGTAGGAAGAGAGGAGGGCGGGATTAAAACTCTGTTTGCAGATTCTTTACTAGCTGTTTACTCAGCACTGATCCTTCTCCTAACATTACACTGTTTAGTACCATCTCTAACTCATTCCAGACAGGGAGTGGTCCATTTCGGTTGTTTTATCCATTCAGCATCTCACACTAGCATCGTTCATGACACTGTAAAGGGTGCAGTCGGTTGAACAGCATGAATTAAACTTTTATTTTTTATGCCACTGTCAGTCGATGCTATGGTGGTGCCTAAGAAGATATTTGTAACCTGTTTTAGTTACAACAAGACAGACTAGAGGGGCGTGAGTGAGAGAGCGAGAGAGAATAGGGAAGGAGAAAGTCCTACTCTGGTGATTAGAGGACCTGGTTGAGGTTTATGTATCTCCGCCAGTAGCCAGCAGCAGCTGGGGTTAGAAGTCAGAGGTCAAGAAAAGAGATGGGAGGATCTCAATGTGCCGTCTCGATTCCTGTGACAGAAGGTCACGGAGCTCAGGGACCGCAGCGCGCATGCACACACACACACACACACGCACACAGTGTGAACTGGAATGAACAGCTGCATTTTAGCAGGGTTTAATGGATGTGGAGGTCAACGTCTCACACACCGTAAAGAATCTTCTGGCCCACCAGCTCCAGGTGTCAGTGTCTGGCTAGGGTGGGGTCGACAGATGTGTCATCACGCTGCCCTATAAAAAAGCGCTGGAATGCACACAGCTAACGATTGAGTGACTCTTGTCAACTGACTCCTCTGTAGATTTATTGCTTGGACATTTTAAATGTTCAAACCATTAAAAAAAAAAAAAAAAGTTTTTTTACCTCATCCCATCGTTTTCCCTGCAGTTGGTAGTTTAGCTGTTCTTTGGCTGGAACATACACACAGTGGTTCACACATGCAACATATCAGGCCTCTACACTGACCTTTTTTACAAGGAGCACGTGTGCACCTAAGTTGACAAATGTAGGTGCACGCAAATAAACATACTTGAGATACTAACCCTCACGTTTTTCTAGACGCACTGGTGCTCCTAAATTCACATTCCAAGTCGTACAGTCAAATATTTAGGCGCATATGCAAAAGAAAAATGATCATACTGCATATCATAAGTGTTTTCAAAACATACTTAAGAAGAATGTGTCCCTTAACAAAGGGGGTGTCAAAATCAAAAGTAACAAGTCAGTATTTGGTGTGGCCACCAGCTGCATTAAGTACTGCAGTGCATCTCCTCCTCATGGACTGCACCAGATTTTCCAGTTCTTGCTGTGAGATGTTACCCCACTCTTCCACCAATGCACTTGAAAGTTCCTGGACATTTCTGGGGGGAAATGGCCCTAGCCCTCACCCTCCGATCCAACCGGTCCCAGACGTGCTCAATGGGATTGAGATCCGAGCTCTTCGCTGGCCATGAAAGAACACGGATATTCCTGTCTTGCAGGAAATCACGCACAGAACGAGCAGTATGGCTGGTGGCATTGTCATGCTGGAGGGTCATGTCAGGATGAGCCTGCAGGAAGGGTACCACATGAGGGATGTCTTCCCTGTAATGCACAGCATTGAAATTGCCTACAATGACAACAAGCTCAGTCCGATGATGCTGTGACACACCGCCCCAGACGATGACGGACCCTCCACCTCCAAATCGATCCCTCTCCAGAGTCCAGGCCTCGGTGCTAAGCTCATTCCTTTGACGATAAACACAAATCCGACCATCACCCCTGGTGAGACAAAATCGTGACTAGTCAGTGAAAATCACTTTTTGCCAGTCCTGTCTGGTCCAGCGACGGTGGGTTTGTGCCCATAGGCGACGTCGTGATGTCTGGTGAGGACCTGCCTTACAACAGGCCTACAAGCCCTCAGTTCAGCCTATTGCGGACAGTCTGAGTCTGAACTCGGGCAGTTGTTGTTGCCATCCTGTACCTTTCCCGCAGGTGTGATGTTCGGATGTACCGATCCTGTGCAGGTGTTGTTACACGTGGTCTGCCACTGCGAGGAAGATCAGCTGTCCGTCCTGTCTCTCTGTAGCGCTGTCTTCGGTCTCTCACAGTACGGACATTGTAATCCATTGCCCTGGCCGCATCTGCAGTCCTCATGCCTAAGGCACGTCTGTAAGCTGTTAGTGTCTTAATGACCGTTCAACAGGTGCATGTTCATTAATTGTTTATGGTTCATTGAACAAGCATGGAAAACACTGTTTAAACCCTTTACAATGAAGATCTGTGAAGTTATTTGGATTTTTACGAATTAACTTTGAAAGAAAGAGTCTTTTTTTGATGAGTTTAGTAGATCATCTGCATACAGTGACACTTTGTGCTCTTCACCAGCTCGGTGGATTCCAGTGAATGATGGTGATAGTTTTAAGGCCAAGGAAAGCGGTTCTATTGCAAGAGCAAAAAGGGGCAAGGACATAGGGCACCCTTGACGGGTCCCTCTGGAGAGGGGGAAGTATTTGGAGGTTGAGAGTTGGTGTGTACGCTAGCCGTAGGAGCAGAATAGAGCAGACGTATCCATGAAATGAAATTGGACCCAAAACGAAATCTTCCCAAAATCCACTCCACATCAAGAGAAACAACAATTTGGGGGTGATAATGTTCAAAAGCTGTCGTACATTGGAAAACAGTTGTCGCCCTTTGATGAAAGCCATTTGATCATCAGATATGACATCCTGAAGGCAGGGTTCCAATCGGCATGCTAGAACCTAATTACTTAACATCAGCATTCAAAATTGAAATGGGCAGATATCCACCGCATTCCCCTAGATCTTTCTCTTTCTTAAGTATAAGTGAGATAGAGGCTTGGGTTAGCGTCGGGGGGAGTCCTGTGATAACGAGTCGGTGAACATATCTAACAGTAATGGGGCGAGTTGATCTGAGAATGTTTCGTAAAAATCTACCGTGGAAGCCACCAGGGCCAGGGGCCTTGCCACCAGGGCCAGGGGCCTTGCCATCAGGGCCTGGGGCCTTGCCATCAGGGCCAGGGGCCGTGCCATCAGGGCCAGGGGCCGTGCCATCAGGGCCAGGGGCCGTGCCATCAGGGCCAGGGGCCTTGCCACTTTGCATTAACTTTAGACCCTTTGTTATCTCATCAAGATGCAGAGGGTTGTCCAGAACTTTACTCATGACCATATCAATGGATGGGATATCCATATGGGATATCCATATAAAGGTGAAGTAAACTCAACTGAGGAGTAACAGACTTTAAACCTGAAAACGTGCAGGATACCTCTCCGGTTTCCCAGATTTGTTTTTTTTAATATACTATGCTATGCTTGTTCGCGTAGCACTCCTCACAGGCCGCTGTACGTTTGTTTGTTAGTGAGATGAAACTGACCAAACTCAAAGGTAATATTGTAGGTCAGAATTGCAACACAATATTTGTTAAAAATGTTATTCCATATTTTTAAAATGGTGTTTATGTTCACAGATGAAATTTCACTTTTCCGTTGCTCTTTGTTAGCCAGCCAGGGGGTGGCCAGCACACAGTGAGGCTGTGTGGGGGAGAAGAAGCCTTTAGCTGGGGCCCTGCGGGTAGGTTGGAGGTAGAGCAGCCGTAACCCAGCCTCAGGCAACCACAGGCATTCTACGTGCTTTCTAAGTGGAAGGTGACTGTTAAGTTTAACTGCTGAGGTTAAACTCAAATGTGCTGCTCTTTGAGAAACTATGGGCTGCTGGCTGGGCTGGCCTTCTCAAAATGGTCCTACAGCAATGAAGTATGTCATTAAGTAAACAAAAGGATGGTGAAGGCTGCTTATATCACCAAGTGTGTGTGTGTGTGTAAACAAATGAGGTATAGTAGTGTTTTATGTTGGTCCGTGTACAACTGCTGAAGCAGAGCTTGCTTACTGTACACAGAGCTGCTTTAACACACACACACAATGCCTTCCATTGTGATCTGAGCGGAACACTGCAGGCCTTCATATGTTCCTCCTGATTAAATCATTGAAGTGCAGCTCATCTGCTAATCACAAGGTTTGGTCTGGACCGCCTGCTGGTTAAAGCTCTCTGGTCAGCTAAGAGGCCACTCTGCAATCTGCTATGTACACCCTGTATTACTAGAGCTCTCTCTGGGTCGAAGGTCAAATATCATCCTCAGTCTGCCTGGTGACAACCCTCAACAAGTGTATCTCTATCTGTCATTTATATTTGGCAAAACCACATTTCTTTTCACCTGGGCTTTTGTAGTTTGATGGTTAGCTATCTTCTCCAAACAGATACTTTCTAGATAAAGATGAAAGGACTATGTTAGACCCCCTAACCAAGCCCCTGAATCTGAGCCCATCCCCTCAACAGAGGAGTGCTCGGAGGTGACGAGACTGCAAACTGTCATGATTAGCATAAATTAGCGCAAGTTATACACACACTATGGTGCAACGCATCGGGGGATTCTTTTTTCAATGCGTCTGTTTGTACATGTCCCTATTCAAATGAACCGTAAATGGAGAGAAACTGATGTCATGGTGTTTTTTTTTTATAGTTCACTGTGATTCTGTGCTGAATTTCTACATGTCTTTGTTATAATTATTTAGTGTTCTCTACAATCTCAGGTGGAGCAGTCGAAGGTGCTGGTAAAGGAAGGAGGAGTTCAGCTGCTTCTCACCATCGTTGACACGCCAGGGTTCGGGGACGCTGTCGACAACAGTAACTGGTACGTCTGACTAGGTGGCTGGCTGACCGACTGATATGCTTGTTGGCCGACTGACTTGCCAACTGACTGGCTAGCCTAGCCTGCCCTATATCTCTATCTGAATGTGTATATTCTACATTAAATATAGAGTAATTGAGTAATGTCTGTGCTCTGCTCTCCTATAAAGCTGGCAGCCAGTCATCGATCACATCGACAGTAAGTTTGAGGATTACCTCAACTCAGAGTCCCGGGTCAACAGACGGCAGATGCCTGACAACAGAGTGCACTGCTGCCTCTACTTCATTGCCCCCTCTGGACACGGGTAGGTACTGCAGCTAGAATGGCGCCATTCTTGACACACTATAATAGTTAAATTTAGTCCCTGCCGCTTCTCAAACTGTGAATAATTCTTCTCCACGGGGGAAGAAAAGTGTTCCTCCACTCATTTGAGATTGAACATGTTCATTTAGGTATCTCTCTTCTCCTGGGTTCACTTTGTTGGAGGCTGTTTCTCATCTCTGTATTTCCTGTCTGTCCTCTGCTCTGCTCCACACAGCTGGCCCTGCTGTTGCATCTCTGTGGGCTGCGCTGTGCTCCCCATAAACAAAGGGGGATTTTGACAGGCCTGTGCTCTCTCCATGTGTGCGTGTGGGCGGGCCGTGTGTGTGTGTAGGCAGGCCGTGTGTGTGTGTGTGTGTGTGTGTGTGTGTGTAGGCAGGCCGTGTGTGTGTGTGTGTAGGCAGGCAGGCCGTGGGAGTGTGGGGGCAGGCTGTGGGGGTGTGTGTGTAGGCCTAGTGTGTGTGTGTTTGCGTAAACTGATCTTTCAAAATGGAGACTGAAACACAATCATTTTTCAAAGTGCGATGATTCATGCTGCTCTCTTGATCTAACTTTCTGAACATACAGTTGAATCCAGCCACAGCCAAGGCAGAGCATAGACTTGTACATGTTGTCTGTGTGCCAGGATTCAACATGGTTTAGATATCCCAGGATCTACTTTTACAGACTGGAATCTCTAACTCTGTATGAAATACCAACTTGATGGCTGTTTAAATTAAATTGTTTTCAGGCAGAACAGAAGAGTGCTGTGCTGCTCAGTAGATTTACAGTGTATTGTGGGCCAGATGCTGCCATGGAGAGAGAGATTCATTCTGAACAGGAAATTGTTTTTTTTTAGTCCCAAGGTCAGCCAAGCTGTGAATCTGAGTTTTTCTACCCCTCTTCCCTCTCTCCATCCCTCTCTCCATCCCTCTCTCCTTCCCTCTCTCCATCCCTCTCTCCATCCCTCTCGCCATCCCTCTCTCCTTCCCTCTCTCCATCCCTCTCTCCTTCCCTCCAGTGTAGCGCCAACAAGCTTCACCTTGACCATGTTAAATGAAAGGAACTTGTTGAAACTCAAAACCTCTCTCTCTCTCTCTCTCTCTCCAGGTTGAAGCCTCTTGATATAGAGTTCATGAAGCGGTTACATGAAAAAGTGAACATCATCCCCCTCATCGCCAAAGCGGACACAATGACTCCTGAGGAGTGCCAACAGTTCAAGAAGCAGGTGTGTGTGTGTGTGGGCACTGTGTACACACCATGTCCTGTGTGTATGTCTTTCTCTGAATGCAGATGTAGACTGTGATATTAGTAGTGTATGCAAGCTTTTCCTGTGGGAGAGAACACATGCAATACATGAGTGATGCACAGTTGTTGCATGTGACTCAACGAGTGTGTGTACGTGCTGTGCACAGTTCCCTCATCCTGTGTATTGACTGCCCCTTCAGCCTGAGTGAGTATTGATGTTTGTGGCTCGTTGGCCTAGATGGACCAGAGGGAAGCACGACTCACATGAACTCTACCACTCTTCCCCCTTTCTCTCACCTCTCTCTCTCTCTCTCTCTCTCTCTCTCACACACATTTCTCTCTCTCCCCCCTCTCTCACCTTTCTCTCTCTCTCCCCCTCTCTCTCACCTTTCTCTCTCTCCCCCTCTCACCTTTCTCTCTCTCCCCCTCTCTCACCTTTCTCTCTCTCCCCCTCTCTCTCACCTTTCTCTCTCTCTTCCCCCCTCTCACCTCTCTCACATACATTTCTCTCTCTCTCCCCTCTCACACATTTCTCTCTCTCCCCCTCTCTCACCTTTCTCTCTCTCTCTCTCCCCCTCTCTCTCACCTTTCTCTCTCTCTCACCTTTCTCTCTCTCCCCCTCTCTCACCTTTCTCTCTCTCTCTCCCCCCTCTCTCTCACCTTTCTCTCTCTCACTTTCTTTATAGATCATGCGAGAAATCACAGAGCACAAAATCCAGATCTACGAGTTCCCAGAGACCAACGATGAGGAGGAGAACAAGATGGTCAAGAAGATCAAGGTTTGGATCCCACACACACACACACACACACAGCTTGTATTTTCCACACCAAAGCTGGAATTGAAGAAAAAATAGGAGAAAAAAACTTGACAAACATGAACACAACACTGTCTTTATCCTGATCATGAAATGTAGTGTTTACATCCCTGCTGAAGGCATAACATAAATCTAACACTAAAATCCACTACTAGTGTTTTGGCTGGACTGGCCCCACCAGCCCCAGGATTAATAAGAGAGAAACCACTGAGTGGGTAGTTGGCTACCACTGCCACTGAGTGGGTAGTTGGCTACCACTGCCACTGAGTGGGTAGTTGGCTACCACTGCCACTGAGTGGGTAGTTGGTTACCACTGCCACTGAGTGGGTAGTTGGTTACCACTGCCACTGAGTGGGTAGTTGGTTACCACTGCCACTGAGTGGGTAGTTGGTTACCACTGCCACTGAGTGGGTAGTTGGTTACCACTGCCACTGAGTGGGTAGTTGGTTACCACTGCCACTGAGTGGGTAGTTGGTTACCACTGCCACTGAGTGGGTAGTTGGTTACCACTGCCACTGAGTGGGTAGTTGGTTACCACTGCCACTGAGTGGGTAGTTGGTTACCACTGCCACTGAGTGGGTAGTTGGTTACCACTGCCACTGAGTGGGTAGTTGGTTACCACTGCCACTGAGTGGGTAGTTGGTTACCACTGCCACTGAGTGGGTAGTTGGCTACCACTGCCACTGAGTGGGTAGTTGGCTACCACTGCCACTGAGTGGGTAGTTGGCTACCACTGCCACTGAGTGGGTAGTTGGCTACCACTGCCACTGAGTGGGTAGTTGGCTACCACTGCCACTGAGTGGGTAGTTGGCTACCACTGCCACTGAGTGGGTAGTTGGCTACCACTGAGTGGGTAGTTGGCTGCCACTGAGTGGGTAGTTGGCTGCCACTGAGTGGGTAGTTGGCTGCCACTGAGTGGGTAGTTGGCTGCCACTGCCAGTGGGTAGTGGGTAGTTGGGTAGTTGGCTGCCACTGAGTGGGTAGTTGGCTGCCACTGAGTGGGTAGTTGGCCACTGAGTGGGTAGTTGGCTGCCACTGAGTGGGTAGTTGGCTGCCACTGACTGGGTAGTGGGCCACTAGTTGGCTGCCACTGCCACTGAGTGGGTAGTTGGCTGCCACTGAGTGGGTAGTTGGCTGCCACTGAGTGGGTAGTTGGCTGCCACTGAGTGGGTAGTTGGCTACCACTGCCACTGAGTGGGTAGTTGGCTACCACTGAGTGGGTAGTTGGCTGCCACTGAGTGGGTAGTTGGCTGCCACTGAGTGGGTAGTTGGCTGCCACTGAGTGGGTAGTTGGCTGCCACTGAGTGGGTAGTTGGCTGCCACTGAGTGGGTAGTTGGCTGCCACTGAGTGGGTAGTTGGCTGCCACTGAGTGGGTAGTTGGCTGCCACTGAGTGGGTAGTTGGCTGCCACTGAGTGGGTAGTTGGCTGCCACTGAGTGGGTAGTTGGCTGCCGCTGGTGGGTAGTTGGCTGCCGTGGGTAGTTGGCTGCCACTGAGTGGGTAGTTGGCTTGAGTGGGTAGTTGGCTGCCGCTGGGGGTAGTTGGCTGCCGCTGAGTGGGTAGTTGGCTGCCGCTGAGTGGGTAGTTGGCTGCCACTGAGTGGGTAGTTGGCTGCCACTGAGTGGGTAGTTGGCTGCCACTGAGTGGGTAGTTGGCTGCCACTGAGTGGGTAGTTGGCTGCCACTGAGTGGGTAGTTGGCTGCCACTGAGTGGGTAGTTGGCTGCCACTGAGTGGGTAGTTGGCTTGAGTGGGTAGTTGGCTGCCGCTGAGTGGGTAGTTGGCTGCCGCTGAGTGGGTAGTTGGCTGCCGCTGAGTGGGTAGTTGGCTGCCGCTGAGTGGGTAGTTGGCTGCCACTGAGTGGGTAGTTGGCTTGAGTGGGTAGTTGGCTTGAGTGGGTAGTTGGCTGCCGCTGAGTGGGTAGTTGGCTGCCGCTGAGTGGGTAGTTGGCTGCCGCTGAGTGGGTAGTTGGCTGCCGCTGAGTGGGTAGTTGGCTGCCGCTGAGTGGGTAGTTGGCTGCCGCTGAGTGGGTAGTTGGCTGCCGCTGAGTGGGTAGTTGGCTGCCGCTGAGTGGGTAGTTGGCTTGAGTGGGTAGTTGGCTGCCGCTGAGTGGGTAGTTGGCTGCCGCTGAGTGGGTAGTTGGCTGCCGCTGAGTGGGTAGTTGGCTGCCGCTGCCGCTGAGTGGGTAGTTGGCTGCCGCTGAGTGGGTAGTTGGCTGCCGCTGAGTGGGTAGTTGGCTGCCGCTGAGTGGGTAGTTGGCTGCCACTGAGTGGGTAGTTGGCTGCCACTGAGTTGGGCTGCCACTGAGTGGGTAGTTGGCTGCCACTGAGTGGGTAGTTGGCTGCCACTGAGTGGGTAGTTGGCTGCCACTGAGTGGGTAGTTGGCTGCCGCTGAGTGGGTAGTTGGCTGCCGCTGAGTGGGTAGTTGGCTGCCGCTGAGTGGGTAGTTGGCTGCCGCTGCCACTGAGTGGGTAGTTGGCTGCCACTGAGTGGGTAGTTGGCTGCCACTGAGTGGGTAGTTGGCTTGAGTGGGTAGTTGGCTGCCGCTGAGTGGGTAGTTGGCTGCCGCTGAGTGGGTAGTTGGCTGCCGCTGAGTGGGTAGTTGGCTGCCGCTGAGTGGGTAGTTGGCTGCCGCTGAGTGGGTAGTTGGCTGCCGCTGAGTGGGTAGTTGGCTTGGCTGCCGCTGAGTGGGTAGTTGGCTTGAGTGGGTAGTTGGCTGGGTAGTTGGCGCTGAGTGGGTAGTTGGCTGCCGCTGAGTGGGTAGTTGGCTGCCGCTGAGTGGGTAGTTGGCTGCCGCTGAGTGGGTAGTTGGCTGCCGCTGAGTGGGTAGTTGGCTGCCGCTGAGTGGGTAGTTGGCTGCCGCTGAGTGGGTAGTTGGCTGCCGCTGCCGCTGAGTGGGTAGTTGGCTACCGCTGCCGCTGAGTGGGTAGTTGGCTACCGCTGCCGCTGAGTGGGTAGTATTGATTAGGTCACATGTGCTCTGCTGGTCCAGCACACTATGCACTTGTCACACACACACACAGGAGCGAACAATCAAACACACAGTCACTAAAGGTACACACGGAGACACACACACAAACCACTGTTCTCAACTGTCACTGCCATTAGAGTTGCTGTGTTCCCAATGCACTACTTTATCTCCAGTCAATTTTCCATCCAATTTTAAAAAAGGAGTCTTGGTAAACATACTTCACCGCAGCAGAATGTGTGTGCATAGCCTTGTCTAACAGGTTATTTGAATGAGTTGTGTGTCTGCTGTGTAATGTTTTATCTCCCTCCCCTGCAGGATCGCTTGCCCCTGGCTGTTGTTGGTAGCAACACCATCATCGTGGTCAACGAGAAGCGGGTGAGAGGGAGGCAGTACCCCTGGGGCGTGGCGGAAGGTGAGAAGCCATGGGTCAGAGGTCACAGTCAAGACACTGGCCTGGATACACACACAACAGCCTCTGGGTGTTATTTGATATTAGCACAAAGGTTTCCCCACACGTCGATTTGTTTAACTTTGAAAGGTTTACGTGTGGAAGTAATACAATCTCTCACCCTACTATGGGGATCAATATATTATCCGGGCAACTGTGTGTTGGGGAAGTGCGTCTGCAGGTCATGTTTGACTTAGAATGACCGTTATGCTTTTTCCCTTAGGCCCTCTCTGTATCTTAGGTCCTCTCTGTATCTTAGGCCCTCTCTGTATCTTAGGTCCTCTCTGTATCTTAGGCCCTCTCTGTATCTTAGGCCCTCTCTGTATCTTAGGCCCTCTCTGTATCTTAGGCCCTCTCTGTATCTTAGGCCCTCTCTGTATCTTAGGCCCTCTCTGTATCTTAGGCCCTCTCTGTATCTTAGGCCCTCTCTGTATCTTAATTAAAATGCTGACATTTCTAGTCCCATCTAGTTGGGACATGCCTGGTTAAATCAAATAAATCTACATTTCTAGTTTCAGCTCAAAAAGAGGATTAAAATGTAACATTATTCAACACTATTCCTATACTAAACATTATACAACCAGAACCTGGGGAGGTTCAGTAGCCTCCTGCCCAGCATTTGACCTATAGTTATGTTGTGTTATAAACATTCACTTGCTATGTTATCTCTGGCCCTGAGTGATGTGTGTTCCTGTCTGACCAGTTACGTCAGTCCGGTATATACTCCACTTTATCTACTGGTGACGTAATGACCATGGAATGTTCTTAACAAATAGAGTAGTACTTAGGTCATTTTGCATACGACAAACATGACATTTGTTAATGTCTTAACAAAGCAAAAGCTTAGAGATGAAATGACCATTGCTATGTATCAACTCGGCATATAACGGGCCCTTTTAGATGGAGGGTGTGTTTTGAGGAGAGTCCTGTATGTAACAGACAGACGTGTTCTATTCAACAGGATATGTGTTCAGTTCTCTTTGATGCTAGACAGACAGACCGACAGGATATGTGTTCATTTCTCTTTGATGCTAGACAGACAGACCGACAGGATATGTGTTCAGTTCTCTTTGATGCTAGAAAGACAGACCGACAGGATATGTGTTCAGTTCTCTTTGATGCTAGAGAGACAGACCGACAGGATATGTGTTCAGTTCTCTTTGATGCTAGAAAGACAGACCGACAGGATATGTGTTCAGTTCTCTTTGATGCTAGACAGACAGACCGACAGGATATGTGTTCAGTTCTCTTTGATGCTAGACAGACAGACCGACAGGATATGTTTTCCGTTCTCTTTGATGCTAGACAGACAGACCGACAGGATATGTGTTCAGTTCTCTTTGATGCTAGACAGACAGACCGACAGGATATGTGTTCAGTTCTCTTTGATTAGACAGACAGACCGACTATGTGTTCAGATGCAGACAGACAGACCGACAGGATATGTGTTCAGTTCTCTTTGATGCTAGACAGACAGACCGACAGGTTATGTGTTCAGTTCTCTTTGATGCTAGACAGACAGACCGACAGGAAGCTGCTTTAGCACCACTCCCTCTAAATGATTCTCGACTCTACAGCACTTGTCTTAGTAGAGTGGACCTGTATGAAGTTTAGCTAGCTATTTTGAACTTTAACCTCATGACATCAGAGCTCAGGTCATGTGTACACACACACGAGAATACACTCCAACCCCAGAAGTGAATTAATGTCCCCTCTCTGCTCCCCACTGTTTTGTACCGCTGCAAGAGTAGATGGGAAAGTCAGCTCTACTCTGAACTCTACCATTCAGATACAGCTTTGTATCTCTGTCTATGACCAGATTACAAGTCAACATCTTTGGTCTGTAGTGTATGTGAGATGCTGTAATTTTGGTATAAGATAGTACAGTTGTGTTCTTTCGACTGGATGAACTGTGCGGTTACTACGACTACAGTACCTCTGTGGCGGTTGCATGAAACCCGCCCATGGGGAGTGAGTTTTGGATTACCAAAAAATGTTTCTGGCACCGTGTAAGTGTATAAATATAGAGAGGGAGAGGGGAAGGCCACACTTCAGCTATGTGATCCACTCCCTACACACAGCAGTCAGGCAGAAACCTCAGGGGGAACTAGTGTATGTGGGAGTATACATGGTGTCTGGCACCACACTGTGACTGCTGACAGTATTACACCGACTCTCCTTCCTGTCTACTCCACGCAATCTCTGGGGGAAGATCTTAATTGCATACTCCTCGCTTCCTATCTCCTCGTCCCCTTCTCAAAACTTATTGAATGAGAAAGCCAGAGGCCCCTCCCCTGTGACCTTCTCCGATGGGTTACGAGGAGCGTGGACGTGAGGTCTTCCCTTCAGCAGTGACTAGCTCTCCATCTCCCTCCTGTGACTGTCACACCCCCTTGTGGTAACTGACAACTCTCTGTCTCTGTCTCTGCCTGTGTGTCTGTCTCTCTCTAGTGGAGAATGGAGAGCACTGTGACTTCACCATCCTGAGGAACATGCTCATCAGGTACTGTTCCAGCACACACAAACACATTCCTCTGCACGATGGTCATGCACCACTGAGTGTCCTGTTTTACACTCTGCATGATGGTCATGCACCACTGAGTGTCCTGTTTTACACTCTGCACGATGGTCATGCACCACTGAGTGTCCTGTTTTACACTCTGCACGATGGTCATGCACCACTGAGTGTCCTGTTTTACACTCTGCACGATGGTCTTGCACCACTGAGTGTCCTGTTTTACACTCTGCACGATGGTCATGCACCACTGAGTGTCCTGTTTTACACTCTGCACGATGGTCATGCACCACTGAGTGTCCTGTTTTACACTCTGCACGATGGTCATGCACCACTGAGTGTCCTGTTTTACACTCTGCATGAGCATCGGCAGAGACATTATGGTGCCAGTTCTCAGTGCCATATCGTTCCTCACTTATCTCTCTGACTGTTTAAATGTCTTTTAGTGTCACAGTTTTTTTTTTTACTGTAAAGTTTATTGCTGTGGTTAATTTGAGTTTAAATAAAGTTTTATTTGAGTTCTGTCTTCTTGTTCCAGAACCTACATGCAGTTTAAATAAAGTTTTAATTTGATTTGATCCAGAACCCACATGCAGGACCTGAAGGATGTGACTAACAACGTCCACTATGAGAACTACCGCAGCAGGAAGCTAGCAGCCGTCACATACAACGGAGTGGACAACAACAAGAACAAGGGACCAATGACCAAGTTAGTACTAACCAACAGTCGACCAAAGGTGTTTGTAAGTGGTTATGTTTTTAATTTCTCTCCATTGCAGTTCTGGATCAGTGTGGAAGAAAGGATTGAGACAAGGCCCTGCACTACTGCAATCCTCTCCCCTGATCACAGGGACGAAGAGTCACCCACACACTCTGCATGATGGATCTAACAGTCACCCACCCACACAGCCCAGAATCTGGGCTGGATCTAACAGTCACCCACACACACAGCCCAGAATCTGGGCTGGATCTAACAGTCTAATGAGCCTTAACTACTGCTAAGTCACAGCCAAGCACAGAGAACCTCACTAAAATAATGCACCGTAATGTCACAGTAACCACCAGCATTCGTTCTCATTAGCTAGCTAATAGCTCTCTAACGCATGGTCATCATATCAGCATGGTCATCATATCAGCATGGTCATCATATCAGCATGGTCATCATATCAGCATGGTCATCATATCAGCATGGTCATCATATCAGCATGCTAAGTGTGTGTGTTTCTCTTTTTTTAGATTTGACACAAGTGAAGGCATGTAAGTGTCATTTCAGTTCTTCAAGTTGGCTCCGTTTCTACTTCCTCTCTGTTTTTCCGTCTGCCTCGTACAGTCCCTGTGTTTGTATAGAGATGCTGTTCTTTATTATGGGCTGGAGGCCCCTACCAGGTCACAATATACATGAAATCATTCTACAGCATTAGCAAACTGCCCAGAAGTCTTCATTGAATACTAGTTGGTAGAATAGTCTTCCTGGAAAGTCATTTTTGTCCTATGATTAGGCTCTTGCCTTTTTTGTGAGCTTCACTTAGCAACTGTACCAATAGAGCTTTTGGCGGCTTGGCGTTCACTAACTCAGCGACGCAATGGCTTTGCTTTACTAACAGAAATTAATATTATCCTCTCATTGAATTGCTCTGTCTTCCACATCCAAGGCCTTCCTCTCCCCTCCTCCTCCTCCAGGCATAAGTGTATGCAGGAGAGATCGTGACAGGAATTTCCACCCTGGCCCAAAGTCTGAGTTTGACTACTCTGGGCTAGAGCTGGGGTGTAAGGCCTCCAGACTGGTGGATGATGTGTGTGTGCCTCAACCCTGCAGGAGTCCCCTGGCCCAGATGGAGGAGGAGAGGAGGGAGCACGTGACCAAGATGGAGAAGATGGAGATGGAAATGGAGCAGGTGTTTGAGATGAAGGTCAAGGAGAAGATCCAGAAGCTCAAAGACTCTGAGCTAGAGGTACAGGAACTTAACAGAACACCTTCACACCACTAAAACTCACTCACTCACCCCTTGTTTATTTATTAATGGAGCAATCTCACTTAAAAAAGACACCAGTTTGAATGGTTACATTTGTATGTTTTCATTAACAATGTATTCATAAAAAATAGATGCATCTAACACACTCACACAGACACACACACACACACACTCACACACACACACTCACACACACACACTCACACAGACACACACACACACACACTCACACACACACACTCACACAGACACACACACACACACACTCACACAGACACACACACACACACACTCACACACACACACTCACACACACACACTCACACAGACACTCACACACACACACTCACACAGACACACACACACACACACACACACACACACACACACACACACACACACACACACACACACACACACACTCACACAGACACACACACACACACACACTCACACACACACACACACACACACACTCACACAGACACACACACACACACACAGACACACACACACACACTCACACAGACACACACACACACTCACACACACACACACACACACACACACACACACACACACACACACACACACACTCACACAGACACACACACACAGACACACACACACACTCACACAGACACACACACACTCACACACACACACACACACACACTCACACAGACACACACACACACACACTCACACACACACACACACACTCACACAGACACACACACACACACACACACACACTAGACTCCAGCCATGCAAAGGGTGCAAACTGTCCTGTCTGCAGCTCCAGCGGCGCCATGAGCAGATGAAGAAGAACCTGGAGGCCCAGCACAAGGAGCTGGAGGAGAAGAGACGCCAGCTGGAGGACGAGAAGCACAACTGGGAGGCACAGCAGAGGGTGCTGGAGCAACAGAAACTAGACGCATCCAGGTACAGCACGCTGCTACGACTCACATGAAGAAGATGGCCAACACGTACATTCCTATAGAACTATATCGCATGGAGTCAGCCGTGAACAATTATTCAACCTGTTTTTTCCAGTGTCATATAATGCAGTATGTGTTTTTCTACACAAATCAAAACTAACTTTATTTGTCACATGCGCCTAATACAACAAGTGTAGACCTTACTGTGAAATGCTTACTTACAAGCCCTTAACCAACAATGCAGTTCAAGAAGAGTTAAGAAAATATTTACCAAATAAACTACAGTAAAAAGTAGCACAATATTTTAACAATAACGAGGCTGTATACCTGTTTACAGGTTAGAGGTAATTTGTACATGTATAGGTGGGGGGGGGGTCAATGTAAATAGTCCGGTGGCCATTTGATTAATTATTCAGCAGTCTTATGGCTTGAGGATAGAAGCTGTTAAGGAGCCTTTTGGTCCTAGACTTGGTGCTCTGGTACCGCTTGTCGTGCGAACAGTCTATGACTAGAGCTTTCCTCCTCACCTCATCCTGTACCATCATAGAATATGATGGAAGGTTATTATTTTGGGAGAAACAAGTGTGTCTCAAGGGTACACAGCGCAAGGGTACATAAACAAATGTGTCTCAAGGGTACACAGCGCAAAGGTACATAAACAAATGTGTCTCAAGGGTACACAGCGCAAGGGTACATAAACAAATGTGTCTCAAGGGTACACAGCGCAAGGGTACATAAACAAATGTGTCTCAAGGGTACACAGCGCAAGGGTACATAAACCAATGTGTCTCAAGGGTACACAGCGCAAGGGTACATAAACAAATGTGTCTCAAGGGTACACAGCGCAAGGGTACATAAACAAATGTGTCTCAAGGGTACACAGTGCAAGGGTACATAAACAAATGTGTCTCAAGGGTACACAGCGCAAGGGTACATAAACAAATGTGCCCCAAGGGTACACAGCGCAAGGGTACATAAACAAATGTGTCTCAAGGGTACACAGCGCAAAGGTACATAAACAAATGTGTCTCAAGGGTACACAGTGCAAGGGTACATAAACAAATGTGCCCCAAGGGTACACAGCGCAAGGGTACATAAACAAATGTGTCTCAAGGGTACACAGCGCAAGGGTACATAAACAAATGTGTCTCAAGGGTACACAGTGCAAGGGTACATAAACAAATGTGTCTCAAGGGTACACAGTGCAAGGGTACATAAACAAATGTGTCTCAAGGGTACACAGCGCAAGGGTACATAAACAAATGTGTCTCAAGGGTACACAGTGCAAACATAAACAAATGTGTCTCAAGGGTACACAGTGCAAGGGTACATAAACAAATGTGTCTCAAGGGTACACAGTGCAAGGGTACATAAACAAATGTGTCTCAAGGGTACACAGCGCAAGGGTACATAAACAAATGTGTCTCAAGGGTACACAGTGCAAGGGTACATAAACAAATGTGTCTCAAGGGTACACAGCGCAGCATATACTGCATACACAGCTCATTATAAAGAGCTCTGCCTCATCAATTTAGTAATCTGTCTTTCTTCCCTCCATCTCTTTTCTCCTCTCTCTCTCACACCCCTACAGAACCCTGGAAAAGAACAAAAAGAAGAAGATATTTTAAAAGTATTTCGGCAAGACCACCGTGTGACAATGTACTAGTTGCCAATTTCCCAACCTGGACTGTCAGTTTGTCTGTCGACCAACAACCTGTTACTGTGTGTCTGCATGGAGGAGCAGTGTGGCATGTCTGGGGGGGTTCAACCTGGGGTCCTACATTAGACCTACTGTCACAGACATGCTCAGTCCTGGAAGGTGTCTCCTTTCTGTTCTCTCGCTCTCCTCCCCAAAGACCTTTCTTATTCTCCCTGAAATGGGCATGTTAGACTGTTGTACAATCATGTTTTTTGGTTCGCAGTTCTCAAGCACACGCAGTCCCACACGCACACAACAAAACACACAGGTATGAGCTATTTCATGATTTCAGAGACGATTCCCTTTTCTTTTTGAAACCCAGAATGCCACACAGCCTTGCTTTCTTATCCTCTTTCTAGTTAGATGACCTTGGAGACAGACTGCACTGCTTTCCTCTTTCTAGTTAGATGACCTTGGAGACAGACTGCACTGCTTTCCTCTTTCTAGTTAGATGACCTTGGAGACAGACTGCACTGCTTTCCTCTTTCTAGTTAGATGACCTTGGAGACAGACTGCACTGCTTTCCTCTTTCTAGTTAGATGTCCTTGGAGACTGCACGACTTTGTTGTAGTGTTCTATTTAATGCCAAATGACCAAACTGCGGAGTAGGACACACCAAGCTACACACCTCAGGCGTTTTTCTTTTTATAACAATTTTAGTTATTTAGTTATCGTTGTTATTTTTTGGCCCTCATCCAAAAATGTTATCCTCTTCCAATTCTTGTCATTTAAATCATCTAGCCATGGACCGCTGTGTATAACTTCAGTCATATTAGAACCTTTCATTGCTGGTTATTTTGTCCTTTTTTCCCTCTCTCTCTATTATATTGGCCCTGCTACAGTAATCGTTACATTTTTCATTTTGTGTTTGTAGGCATTTCTCCATTCTGGTCTTTGAGGTTTACTGTGCATACTGAATTTCACTCCAGCTGCTACACAGTAGGCCCCCTTGACCAGGGCAGGGAAACCCTGTTTTAGAAGACGGTGGGGGAGGAAAGTTTGGTTGTTAACTCAACCCGTTAACATAACCCTGATGTAGTTTACTTACAATGACCAATGACTGTAAACAGGTCTGTATTGACTGTAATAAACAACGATGGGGTTCCCTTCCCTTACATCACATTTAACTCTGTTCATGTAATGCATCTCTTTATTTTTTGAATTATTATTTTTATTTTTTTGTAGTCATAATAAACTTGTGATGATACAACTCCAGTTGGTTTTATTGAAATAAGCGGAATCAAATCAGCTTTTTGTTGAGATGGAAGTGAATTAGTGTGATATGATGCTGCTTTGCTCGCCTTTGATTCCAGTTACAAGCCAAAAGCTGTCGTCGGCGATATGTCCCCCACACCAAGATGAACGCTATATTTCACCAGCAGGGGGCAGTGAATAACTACTGACTCCCACCATATCCCATACAACAGGGATCATCAACTACATTCAGCCACAGGCCCAATTGTTTTAGTTTTTTCTTGAGCTGGTATTCGGGGGTCCGGAACATAATTAGAAATCATTTGCAGTTTACAAATTGACCACAAGAAGCCCAAAGAGATATTTGACATTATTTCAAACCTTTCTTACATTTTGTATACGATCGCGTATCTATTATGTGTGGGAATAATTGGAACAGAATTCCACAATTTTAAATCACTTGGAGCTGATTTCCTGGTGTTTTTAGTCTTAGGTTCCAACAACGATATGTATATATATTTTTTAATAATAAAATATAACGGCTCAGAACTTGGGGTGGCCAAATAAAATGAGTTGGGGAACCCTGCAATGCAGTCATAGGTCATATCTCAGGAGTTTACAGGCTGATTGATCAGTCTTATCACACACACTCTCTGTGCCCCTTGAACATTCTGCTCTTTAGACCTGATCATCTTGTCATGGTGTACTCCAGACCTGAATCCTCCTGAATAGACAGATGGATTTGAGAGTTCATTGAGGGAGATGGCAGATTACCTTTGATGACTTTTACCCACTTCAGGTGAAAGAGACCGAAGGTAAAAGTAGGTAGGCTCTCACCTGATGTAAGTGGCAAGCAAGAATTCATTGGTCGAGGAAATATAGTGCTTACTTAGCACATACTAATAGGCCTACAAGATAAAAATTGGTTGTGACTTGTACTAAATCTCGGGAATCTGAATAAACTTCGGAACCATCCTGTTGGGATGGATGATTTTGAGACAAAATAATGAATCATTGGTAAGGTTTGACCTAAAATGGAGCAAGAGACAATGGTGAGCTAGGAATTAGTTGATCGTAATAGTTCATCAGTAAAAGCCTGTCAATTGATATTGGGTCAACTGCAGACACCCTTTGACACAGAAAGCTGTGTTGGCGTTGGTCCTGTGTGTTGGCGTTGGTCCTTGGTGTCTGTCTGACCACATCATCCAAGTCAAACTGGACACTGGTCAAGGTTCATTTCCTCGCTCTGTGCTCAGCACCCCTGGAGCCATGCGGTCCAGACTGAACATCCCTACTAACCAGGTTTTAGTAATGGCCATTGCACGAAGGGTACCGCCCAATTACTCCACTCAAAGTCATTGGATATAAGTTCAGTTGTGCCATAGTGCATTTTGATCACATACTGTATTGACCTGCTAGGGAGCTATGAAGAAACTGACAGATCTTCCTCAAACTTTCTATCATCTCTATTGTCACCTTGAGGTCCGTTTAGTACAAGGCTCCCTAAATATTTACAGTGCCCCCATTCAGCTCTGCCTCAGTGGAGTGGTTACTAATGCTAAACCACTCTCATCAGCAGTCTCTTGCTGCCTGGTCCATGGGAAACTGGATCCGATCTTTCTTACATAACACTACGACGCTTCAATTTATTTTCGCTGTCCACACCGCTCAGTGCTTTTCTCTAGTCTATCACCCCTGAGACCTCCATCCTGCCAAATACTGTTCCATAGCTGGTGAAACACAGGAGGCTCTTGCTAAATGCAGTCCTCTGACTTGGCTTGCAGTGTTTGTTCTGCTAAATTGCTCATTTTGACGATGACCTTTGTGTTTTTGGAGCTCTGTGTGTGTGGTGTGCTGGAGTGGGTCCAAGCAGACAGCCTGCGGAGGGAGAAGATTTGCCACTGTGGCTGTCAACGTGTTTGAGCTTTTTTCTCTGTGTGGCTTGGACAAGGCAACACAAACACACACTGTGTGACACACACGCACAGAACACACATTTTTACATATTACATTTTAGTAATTTAACAGACGCTCTTATACAGAGAGACTTACAGTTAGTGCATTCATCTTAAGATAGCTAGGTGAGACCCACATCACAGGCATAGTAAGTCATTTTTTCCTCGAAGTAGCTATCAGTGCTCGTGGGGGGTGCTGTGTGGATTATTTAACCCCCTAAAGTTGATGTCTGTGCCACAGTGGAAATCTAAATAGCATTTTTTTTTAAATCCCCATAAAAACCTGTCAATTTAAGCTAGAGTTGTTTTTTTGTTGTTGCTTTGTATGCAAAAGTGCGACATCAGCCTACAGTATGTTGCACTTCCGCACCCGCGGTGAAAGGTGACCGAGCTAGAGTGGTGTTTGTCAAACCATGGGACATGCCAAAAATGTGGTCTTCTCATAAAATCGTATGTAGTGTCCGAACGGTTTGGCCTACAAACTACACTGAACAACACTATAAACACCATATGGAAAGTGTTGGGCCCATGTTTTATGAGCTGAAATCAAATATCCCAGAAATTGACCAAACCAACAAAAGCTTATTTCTGTCAAAGGTTTGTGCACAAATTTGTTTGCATCCATGTTAGTGAGCATTTCTCCTTTGCCAAGACAATCAATCCACCTGACTGGTGTGGCATATCAAGAAGCTGATTAAACAGTATGATCATTATACAGGTGCCCCTTGTGCTGGGGACCATAAAAGGCCAATTTAAAATATGCAGTTTTGTCACACAACATAATGCCACAGATGTCAATTATGAGGGAGTGTGCAATTGGCATGCTGACTGCAGAAATGTCCACTGAAGCGGTTGCCTCCAACGTGATTTTAGAGAATTTGGCAGTACGTCCAACCGACCTCACAACTGCAGACCACGTGTAACCACGCCAGCCCAGGACCTCCACATCAGGCTTCTTCACCTCGGGATCGTCTGAGACCAGCCACCCAGACAGATGATGAAACTGTGGATTTGCACAACCTGATGAATTTCTGCTCAAACTGTCAGAAACCGTCTCGGGGAAGCTCATCTGTGTGCTCGTCGTCCTCACTAGGGTCTTGACCTGACTGCAGTTTGTCGTCATAACCAATTTCAGTGGGAAAATACTCACCTTCGATGACCACTGGCAAGCTGGAGAAGTATGCTCTACCCAGATGAATTGTGGTTGCGTGTGGGTGAGTGGTTTGCTGATGTCAATGTTCTGAACAGAGTGCCCCATGGTGGTGGTGGGGTTATGGTATGGATAGGCATAAACTACAGACAGGGAACACTGTCTTTTTTTTGCATTTGACAATTTGAATGCACAGATTACTGTGTTGAGATCCCGAGGCCCCTGGTCGTGCCCTTCATCCGCCACCATCACCTCAGGTCTTCCATGCCCTGCATACTCACCAGACATGTCACCCATTGAGCATGTTTGGGATGCTCTGGATCGACATGTACGACAGCGTGTTCGAGTTCCCGCCAATATCCAGCAACTTCTCTTAGCCATTGAAGAGGAGTGGGACAACATTCCTCAGGCAACAATCAACAGCCTGATCATCTCTATGTGAAGGAGAAGTCGCGCTGCATGAGGCAAATGGTGGTCACACCAGATACTGACTGGTTTGCTCTAGGACGCCCACAGGCCTCACAATACTCCTCTGAAGGTCCCCCGGTACCAGTTGAAAAAATGAATGGAAACTGTTAAGTGCCAAAAATAAGGGTTCAAATATGTCAAGATGTTTTAATGTTTCCTCATCTTTCTTATATCTATCAGATATTGGACATATACTTCAGAACAAACTTCCTTTAGACGTTTTTGGGGGGGACTATCTGTTGTTCCATGTAGGGAATATGTTATTCAATGTGTTTGGATGGGCTAGCAGCAGTAAGGCCAAAAAACATATTTCATAAAATATTTGTATTATATTTTCGGGATACTTCAAGGGGTATTACAATTCTAAATCAAATAGCTAAATGATCATTGGTCTGACCTTAAAACAATCCCATACAGCTTAGTAGACCCCCCCAGCCCCCCTGCTGTCCCACATATGCACTCACTCTGGTCCCTTCCAGTGCTGGTGGCTTGTCATCCAGTACATAGGGAAGATTAGGGTTCTGCCCAAACACTAGCTTGCATGGGCAGTGACTCTGCTGTCCTAGCTTCAGGGGGGAGATGGGCAGTGACTCTGCTGTCCTAGCTTCAGGGGGTAGATGGGCAGTGACTCTGCTGTCCTAGCTTCAGGGGGAAGATGGGCAGTGACTCTGCTGTCCTAGCTTCAGGGGAAGATGGACAGTGACTCTGCTGTCCTAGCTTCAGGGGGAAGATGGGCAGTGACTCTGCTGTCCTAGCTTCAGGGGGAAGATGGGCAGTGACTCTGCTGTCCTAGCTTCAGGGGGAAGATGGACAGTGACTCTGCTGTCCTAGCTTCAGGGGGAAGATGGGCAGTGACTCTGCTGTCCTAGCTTCAGGGGGAAGATGGGCAGTGACTCTGCTGTCCTAGCTTCAGGGGGAAGATGGACAGTGACTATGCTGTCCTAGCTTCAGGGGGAAGATGGACAGTGACTCTGCTGTCCTAGCTTCAGGGGGAAGATGGGCAGTGACTCTGCTGTCCTAGCTTCAGGGGGAAGATGGGCAGTGACTCTGCTGTCCTAGCTTCAGGGGGAAGATGGGCAGTGACTCTGCTGTCCTAGCTTCAGGGGGAAGATGGACAGTGACTCTGATGTCCTAGCTTCAGGGGGAAGATGGGCAGTGACTCTGCTGTCCTAGCTTCAGGGGGAAGATGGGCAGTGACTCTGCTGTCCTAGCTTCAGGGGGAAGATGGACAGTGACTCTGCTGTCCTAGCTTAAGGGGGAAGATGGGCAGTGACTCTGCTGTCCTAGTTTCAGGCGGAAGATGGGCAGTGACTCTGCTGTCCTAGCTTCAGGGGGATGATGGGCAGTGACTCTGCTGTCCTAGCTTCAGGGGGAAGATGGGCAGTGACTCTGCTGTCCTAGCTTCAGGGGGAAGATGGTTCCACCATTGAGGTGCCAGGACAGAGAAGAGCTTTGACTGGGCTGAGCGGGAGCTGCCCTGTCGTAGGTGTGTGAGGGCCAAGAGACCAGAGGTGGCAGAACGGAGGTGCTCGGGTTGGGTTGTCAGGTTTTAGCATAGCCAGAAGGTAGGGAGGGACAGTTCCTCTTGCTGCTCCGTAGGCAAGAATAGTGGTCTTGTAGTGGATGCGAGATTGGAAGCCGGTGGAGTGTGGAAGAGTGGGGTGATATGGGAGAACTTTGGAAGGTTGAAAACCAAGCGGGCTGCAGCGTTTTGGATGAGTGCAGGGGTTTGATGGTACAAGCAGGGAGCCCAGAAAACACACACAGTGCACTCGCTAGGTGTGCCACACTCTCGTTGTGTCACACAATAGGGTAACACAGCAGTACGTTAGTCTAACGGGCCTCTCAGTTTTGGACCCACTAAGGGATCAGGGGCCAGATTCTATTTTGTATGTGGGTCTGCACTGTTTCACCACCTGTGGTCTCTGCCACCATGGAGACGGGCCTTTTGTTAGCCAGAATCCCATTACGTCATTGGACCAGACAATGATTGTGTCTGTGTATCTTTGTGCATCTATGGCTACGTTTACACAGGCATCCCAATTCTGATATTTTTTTCTGAAAAAGATCTTACGTGAAAAGATCTGATGTGATTGGTCAAAATACCTATTGGTGGGACAAAGATCAGAAATGGACTGCCTGTGTAAACAGCCTATGTGTGTACCTGTCTCCAAAGCCACTTAGTTGGTGAGTGCATACATTTTTATTATGTTGACCCCTGTGGGAATTGAACCCACTACCTTGGCAGTGCTAGCACCAGTCTTGCATACTGAGACACACTTCGTATACGTGTCTGTGTCCATATGGGCAAGTTAGTTTATGTGGTGATATGATCAGAGTAATTGAGAGAAGTTGGATAGGGGCCAAGAAGAGAAAATGTTGGTTGTGATCTGGTCATGCTACAGCTCCATGCTCGACAGGTCAGAGCCTTGGCAGCCACAGCTAGAGTGAGTCAATATTGGCAAAGAAGTGGCATGGAATAGAGCACAGGGTTACTGGTAGGGGAAACAGGATCCTCGACATGACTGTCATCACTGCGTGATAGCTAAATCTTTACAGCTGTTTTTTGCTGTGATCACTTTATTATGTTATCCTTTTGTGAATCCATGCTGTTTTGGTACATCTTGTTTTGTGTTTTTTATCCATCTGTAGACATCAGACAGCTTTATTACCTGTTGGTGTTTTGTCAGTGATTACGACCCTCGGTATTGTGAAATAAGAACAGGGTTCAAGTAAAGGTGCAAGTGTTTTGACTTTGAGCCATGCCATGAAACACTCTGATGCTATATAAAGAGGTGTGATGGGAACAGCGCATGCATGGCTTCCCCCATCAGTACTGGTGGTGGAACCATACCGGTGTATGCTGCATGGCACTCAGACATCTTCCTGTCTACAGCTTCCAAGGCCTACATTTGCTGAATAAGGTGTGCTTAGAGCAGGGCTAGAGCAAAAGCCTGCATACACAGTTCCAAACGGGAATTCCACTGCTTTGTTATGCTGAACCCTCACAGCATAACATCCACATAGCTTTTTATTAAGTCTTCTAACATTCTAACAAAACACTAAGTGTTGTACAGCTCTGTTACATAGTTCAGAACTTGTTATACAGTTTGACAGCTTATCTGTCACCACCTTTATGTAGCCAGAGATGAAATCCAACATAATCCCCTTTTGGCTAATCTAAAATGCTAATGAGATGCTAATGAAATCAGAGGAGAAAAAAACCTGTCGTGGAGAGAACCAGAATGGTATTACTTAGCCTGGTTGTCCATTTAAACTGGCCACAATGCATCATGTTATGTAAAACTCTGACCACCTTCAGCACCTCTCTCTCATTGGTTGTTCTGTTGTCTGCATATTTCTATTTGACCGGAGAGGGAAGAAATGGGGCCTAGCTAATTTATTTCAGTTTTAGAGAGAATGAGAGAGCGAGAGAGACTGGAAGCTGTGGGCTATATTAACCTTTGAAATACACATTTATATTCTATCCCTGCTTGCAGTGCACCCATACAGTGGGGAGAACAAGTATTTGTTACACTGCCGATTTTGCAGGTTTTCCTATTTACAAAGCATGTAGAGGTCTGTAATTTTTATCATAGATAAAAATCTAGAAAATCACATTGTATGATTTTTAAGTAATTAATTAGCATTTTATTGCATGACATAAGTATTTGATCACCTACCAACCAGTAAGAATTCCAGCTCTCACAGACCTGTTAGTTTTTCTTTAAGAAGCCCTCCTGTTTTCCACTCATTACCTGTATTAACTGCACCTGTTTGAACTCGTTACCTGTATAAAAGACACCTGTCCACACACTCAATCAAACAGACTCCAACCTCTCCACAATGGCCAAAACCAGAGAGCTGTGTAAGGACATCAGTGTTAAAATTGTAGACCTGCACAAGGCTGGGATGGGCTACAGGACAATAGGCAAGCAGCTTGGTGAGAAAGCAACAACTGTTGGCGCAATTATTAGAAAATGGAAGAAGTTCAAGATGACAGTCAAACACCCACCCTCGGTCTGGGGCTCCATGCAAGATCTCACCTCGTGGGGCATCAATGATCATGAGGAAGGTGAGGGATCAGCCCAGAACTACACGGCAGGACCTGGTCAATGACCTGAAGAGAGCTGGGACCACAGTCTCAAAGAAAACCATAAATAACACATTATGCCGTCACGCATTAAAATCCTGCAGCGCACGCAAGGTCCCCCTGCTCAAGCCAGCGCATGTCCTGGCCCGTCTGAAGTTTGCCAATGACCATCTGGATGATCCAGAGAGAAGGTCATGTGGTCTGATAAGACAAAAATATAGCTTTTTGGTCTAAATTCCACTCGCCATGTTTGGAGGAAGAAAAAGGATGAGTACAACCCCAAGAACACCATCCCAACCGTGAAGCATGGAGGTGGAAACATCATTCTTTGGGGATGCTTTTCTGCAAAGGGGACAGGACGACTTCACCGTATTGAGGGGAGGATGGATGGGGCCATGTATCGCGAGATCTTGGCCAACAACCTCCTTCCCTCAAGTAAGAGCAATGAAGATGGGTCGTGGCTGGGTCTTCCAGCATGACAATGATCCGAAACACACAGCCAGGGCAACTAAGGAGTGGCTCCGTAAAAAGCATCTCAAGGTCCTGGAGTGGCCTAGCCAGTCTCCAGACCTGAACCCAATAGAATATCTTTGGAGGGAGCTGAAAATCTGTATTGCCCAGCGACAGCCCCGAAACCTGAAGGATCTGGAGAAGGTCTGTATGGAGGAGTGTGCCAAAATCCCTGCTTCAGTGTGTGCAACCCTGGTCAAGAACTACAGGAAACGTATGATCTCTGTAATTGCAAACAAAGGTTTCTGTACCAAATATTAAGTTCTGCTTTTCTGATGTATCAAATACTTATGTCATGCAATATAATGCAAATTAATTACTTAAAAATCATACAATGTGATTTTCTGGATTTTTGTTTTAGATTCCGTCTCCCACAGTAGAAGTGTACCTATGATAAAAAATGACATGCTTTGTAAGTAGGAAAACCTGCTAAATCGGCAGTGTATCAAATACTTGTTCTCCCCACTGTATCTGTGTATTTTATTTACTGAAAATAAATTAAGTGTTGTAACACTATTTGAAATGCAAAACTGAGAGGGTATTATTTGTTGAAGTGTCTGTGTAAAACAAATATATTACACATATTGTTTTATATTATTATAGTCATCTATTACATCTTATATCTCAACTTTAGTTTTAATAATAGCTTATTTTGTAGAAGAGAAAAGATAAATCTCATCATCATGCACACTTCTCCTTTTCATAAAGAGCACCTACATGTGAGTTGCTACCGTGTTTGAGTTTTTTCACCAACTCAATGAAAATAAATCATGTGTACCACTTGTGTAACCAGAGGTGTCAAACATAAACTAAACCAATAGATCAGGAGTTTTAATAGGGTTTTGATGTGGATTAAGTGTTTTATAACCCGTTGTAATATTCCTTATAACACACAAAGGGATTATATTTGTCTGCATTTTACATGTGAAAGCCTGTATTGAGAGCTCTTCTCTCTTTAGATTGTAACCATTTTAAACATGCATTATAACGTAAAGTAGATCAATTGAGTCAAATCTGAAGTCCTCTTCAATGACACAGTAAAACACTTGGACTGAAAAAAGGTTAGCGCCACGCCCCCCTGGTGTGATGACGAGACCAGCTGGCGTTTAACGCGAACACTGTGCTGCAGCACCAGCACGCCACCGGCTAGTTTCTCTAGGCAAGCTGACCGGTGTGGACGGTACCTGAATATTCAGCAAGGACCTAACACCAGCAGGTTTCATGATAAACATGGAGTGAGACAGACCGCTAAACGACTAAAGAATTGGACCTGCTGTTTTGTGCGTATTTTCTGACTATTTTAATCCCGAAAAAAACAAACACACGGTACAACATACTACGGCTCATATGTCTGTAAATTAGTAGAACTGTCACATCTACAACTGTCTTGCATGTCTGAGCAGGAGTCGATCAATCACACTGTAGGCTACTTTTACACGTTGTGCGCCTGCTGCTGTGGTGCTGCTGCCTTCGCCGCTCTGTCCGGTCTACCGGTGGTCTAGACTGCTCCAAGCCCCGGTGGATTGACCTGCCAACTGAGCCGCAGCCATGGGAGGGAATTTGGGGTGCCACCGCTCGATCCCTAAAGACCCGACGGATTTCAACAACAGCAATCGCAAGTTTAGCGCCGCGTGTAACTTCAGCCACATCCTCGTGAACCAAGAGCGGTTGAATATCAACACAGCCACCGAGGAGGAGCTGATGACTCTACCAGGAGTGAACCGCACAGTAGCGCAAAATATCGTGGAGTACCGGAACTGCATTGCGGGGTTTAAAAAGGTAGAGGACTTGGCTCTCGTGAGCGGAATCGGTGCCGGCAAACTGGAGATCATCAGACTGGAAATATGCGTCTCGAGCAGGACGAGTTCGTCCCAACACTCGCCGTCGTCTCTGCGTAAAGACTTCGAGCCCCACCTGTCAAGCACAGGTATGAACATCAACACCGCCACACCGGCGCAGTTCATGAGCATCCGTGGCATCACGGATAAAATAGCGAAGAACATAGTAGAATACCGGATGGAAAACGGTCCGTTTAAAAGCATCGAAGACTTGGTGAGGGTCAATCACATAAACTCATCTTTATTGGACAAAATTCGCTTTCAAGTGTTCGTAGAGCATTCCAGAACACCTTCCACCAATACCAACGGGGGGTTGGCATACACTACCAAGTCTCACCCGAGCCCCACATCATTCAGTCTCCGGAGTGAAGACATGGAGCTTCCACCCGGGGGGCCGACTCTGATCACGTCTGTGCGGCCCAACGTGGAGCCTCCCTCGGGGATGCGGGACGGGAAAGCGGTGGTCAGGGTGGCTACCTGGAACCTTCAGAACTGCTCCTGTGAAAAGGCCAACAACCCGGGCGTCAAAGAGGTCGTGTGTATGACATTGCTTGAAAACGAGTAAGTATTGATCTGGACCCTACTGACAAACGGTCCACTTTATAGACGTAAATTGTCCATTATACATTGTAGATTATATGCCAATGTATGGTGATCAAATCATTTCACTTCCACCGAATACAACAGGTGTGTACCTTACTGTGAAATGTTTAGGCCCTTAATCAAAATGCAGTTCAGGAAATAGTTAATTTTATTTTGTCAATATTTTCTTAACACAATAACAGTAAGGAGGCTATGTACAGGTTAGTTAAGGTCATTTGTACATTGTAGGTAGGGGTAAAGGGACTGTGCATAGATATTAAACAAAGAGTAGCAGCAGTGTAAAAACGTGTTGTGGGGTGGGTGTCAATGTAACTAGTCCGAGTGGCCATTTGATTAATTGTTCAGCAGTCTTATGGCTTGGGGGTAGGAGACTTTTCGAACTAGACTTGACGAGTCGGTACCGCGTCGGTACCTAGACTTGGCGCGTCGGTACCTAGACTTGGCGCGTCGGTACCTAGACTTGGCGCGTCGGTACCTAGACTTGGCGCGTCGGGACCTAGACTTGGCGCGTCGGGACCTAGACTTGGCGCGTCGGGACCTAGACTTGGCACGTCGGGACCAGACCTAGACTTGGCACGTCGGGACCAGACCTAGACTTGGCACGTCGGGACCAGACCTAGACTTGGCACGTCGGGACCTGACCTAGACTTGGCACGTCGGGACCTGACCTAGACTTGGCACGTCGGGACCTGACCTAGACTTGGCACGTCGGGACCTGGACCTAGACTTGGCATGTCGGTACCGCTTGCCATGCGGTAGCAGAGAGAAGTCTGACTTGGATGTTTCATCTGTGCTAAAAAAAGTGGACATGCGAAACATGGCCTGTGCATGACATGACACCTGTAATCCAAATAGATTTGTTAGATAAGGGAAGTGCTTGTAACTTGTTTTGTGTCCCTGGGGGAAAACACATCTGCAGGTGGTAGAGAACAATCACACTGTTCAGGATGGTTCCTAAATGAGGTCCTGCCAGGTAAACACCTATCACAGACCAGGTAAACTGTGTTAAGGGATAGAGCAGTCTGATCAGTAGTCTCGTTAGAAAGCCAGACCCTTAACTCACCACTGTGTTCAGCTTTATTTATCGATCGGAGACGATCAGTCGTTGAGTGTTTGGTCTTCGGTGGCTTTGATTGTCCCCAAGGCTACTCACAGAGACGTTCATGAACTCTCACTCTCTCCCTCTGTGGGCAGTGGGTGTGACTTCCCCAGTCGACTCAGTGCCTTAGCACTATGTGTTTTACACTGAACACAAATATTAACGCAACATATAAAGTGTTGGTTTCATGAGCTGAAATAAAAGATCAGATATTCCATATGTACAAATATATTATCTGTCAAATTTTGTGCACAAATTTGTTTACATCCCTGTTAGTGAGCATTTCTCATTTGCCAAGATAATCCATCCACCTGACAGGTGTGGCATATCAAGAAGCTGATTAAACAGCATGATCATTACACAGTTTCACCTTGTGCTGGGGACAGTAAAAGACCACTCTAAAAATTAGCAGTTTTGTCATACAACACAATGCCACTTTTTAAAGTAATTTGTGACGACAGATACATGTCTGTATTCCCAGTCATGTGAAATCCATAGATTAGGGCCTCATTTATTTATTTAAACGGACTGATTTCACATGAACTGTAACACAGTAAAATCAATGAAAATGTTGCATTTATATTTTTGTTCAATATAGTTCAGTGGTTGTTTTATATAATCCCCAGACCAGGACAGTGTGATGCAGCCGTGAGTCTAGAATGTCTTTCTGGGCCTCCTCATTGAGAGGGGGACACATTCCGCCTGGTGGTGTTAGGACACAGACACAAACACACACTGTGTGTTACAGACTGAAACTATCCCTGGTGTTAAGACTGAAACGCAGTGGCGGCTTCTGATTGGCTGAATACCCGCGGTGTGAGGTGGTTGCAGTTAATAACAAAGCAGCATGACAGAAATATGATGCCAAGTTTTCAAACTACTGCTAGTTTCTCTGAGAAGATGTGTGTGTGTGTGAAGTGATCTGTGCATTTGAACAACACCATATATTCACCTATTTCACTTTTTCATGTCAAACCAAATGACCACTGCAGCAAATGCTGACACTGTTTTGAACAGATTAAATTATACTATTATGAACGAACAACCAGTTTACGAATGAGTGCACCAGGGAGAAAGCAATAAGCATGCAGATGAAATAAGTGAAAACACATGCTCTAACTGGGGATAGCGAGCTAACATTTTACAGTGCATGATGCGCTAGCCAGTTAACTTTCATTCTGAAATAACTTCAAATTCCCGAGTTAGTCAGATATTAGATTAGGAAGCTCCCATGCCAATTTCAAGTCGAACTAGCAAGTAAGCTACCAGCTAGCTACACTGAGTGTATACAACATTAAGAACGTTTTCCTAATATTGAGTTGCACCCCCCCCCTTTTCCCTCAGAACAGCCTCAATTCTTCAGGGCATGGACTCTATTGAAAGCGTTCCACATGGATGCTGGCCCTTGTTGACTCTAATGCTAACCACAGTTGTATCAATTTGTCTGGATGTCCTTTGGGTGGTGGGCCATTCTTGATACACACGGGAAGCTGTTGAGTGTGTGAACCCAACTGGTGCGCCTGGCACCTACTACCATACCCAATTCAAAGGCACCTACAAATTCTGTCTTGCCAATTCACCCTCTGAATGGCACACATACACAATCCATGCCTCAATTGTCTCAAGGGTTAAAAATCCTTCTTTAACCTGTCTCCTCCCCTTCATCTACACTAATTAAATTGGATTTAACAGGTGGCATCAATAAGGGGTAATCTCATTCACCTGGTCTGTCAAAGAAAGAATTCCTCAGTGTATTTAAAAAATAAAATAAAAAGATGTTTACAATTGGTAAAAAAACAATCACAGGTGGGGCGCCGCCCCTTGTGTGCGGGTTGCCGCTACTGAAGCTACTTCTGTCAGTCGAGCATGTTATGGTAATTTTGGCAACTAGAGTCAAATCTTCCGCGTGGTCCCAAATCCAGTCTCACGAGAGTACTGTCATCATGCATACAGCACATGATCCTCGTGTCTGTCACTTAATGCAAGAAAGAACACCAAATATAATACTGCCCCACCCTAGTCTCAAACAGTACAGTCTCTCTCTCACACACACAGTTGTGTTTTACTCACTTTGTGGGGAGACAATTGGTTCCCATTTAAAAATCATTTTTTGTGACCTTAACACCAAACCCTTAAATGTATCCCTAATTCTAAACCAAAACACAACCCCTATGCCTAAAAATAGCAAATGAGTTTGATTACTATTCTTGAGGACTTCTGGTCCCCACAAGTATAGTTAAACGTGTGTGTGTGTGTGTGTGTGTGTGTGTACACATATATATGTAAAAGTCCTACAGGCACAGCAATCAGAGAAAACAATGCCCTTTCCAATGATTGACCAGCTTTAGCACAGTACTTTGACCCCAGGTACTTCTCTTCCTCCTCTGTACTGTTTGTATGTGCATGTTCTTTCTAAAGCAGTGATACTTCCCCTGGCTGTCTCCCCTCTTCCTGTGTTCTGTCAGACTATAGGTGAGTGTTATGGCTGGGGACATTGAGGCACAGGGCGGGAGGAAGGTGGAGGGAGAGGGATAATAAGGGGAGAGGAGGTGGAGAGGAATGGAGAGAAATGGAGTTGAAGGGGAGGGGTGTTGTCTGTTTGCTTAGCGCTCAGCTGTGGAGCAAAATATCACATACTTGAGTTTACAATACAAGCTGGGGCGTGTTGTTTTGGCCTGCCTCCAGCTAGCACAGGGAGCGAGTTACTGGAGTTCAATGAACTCCGCTCTGCACCACACGGAATCAAAGGTCAAACCGACAGACCATTGGCTACCAGTCCCACCAGCCAGCCTGACACAGTCTTGGGGGAAAGGACCCCCCCTCCAGTTATTTGTACTCAGTTGAGTACTGCCACTCCCATCCCCTGGCTGAGGGAACAAGGACGCGGTTTCACCACGCTGACTAGCTAGCTGGGAGAGGGAAGTTACTCTTGGCGAGCAGGGAGTATGGTTATAACAGTTCAACAGTACAGGGAATGTGTAGACTGGAGCTGCTGACACACAGTTGACTAACATCTCTGGAAGAAAAACAAATGAACAGCTCTATTACTGACAGACTCCAGGGATAACCTCTCTGTGTACTATGTTGTCTGTGAACGGTAGGAAAGGGAACGGTAGGCCACATTCTATAATGTCGGTTTTGCAAGATCAGTAGTGTGCCATGCTACGCGATATCTATTGTGCAATTGTTTAACCTTGGCTTTCACGAGCGGCAACTTCAGGAACATAGACCGACGCTAAGTGAACGAGGAAGGCTGACTAGCTAGCAGGGAGTAAGGTTAATACAGGATTTTGTCTTGTTCAGTGTTGTGTAAAACCTACTGTACTGTGGAAATAAGATTTGGATGTAAATGAGTCAAACCTGTTGAGAAACCATAGGTTAACCGTGGATGTGCAGCGCTAGCGAAAACCAACCCACCTGCCACCCTAAACACATTCTCTCACCCCAGGTCAACCTCTACAGGGTTAGTGGAAAAGGGCTTCCACGGTTTAAATGGGTCTGAACTGACTTGATCTACAGAGTAAACCACTCTTGTTTTCCCTAAAAAAAATAAAAAACTCCCCCACCCCAAGACATATCTGACACACTCAGGAAGGGCGTGGATTAGAGACCTGTTGTAATGTGTTCTAATCTTCATCATTAATGACGTTCGCCATTAGAACCCTGACAGTATTTCTAATCTAAATCGATTCGACCAGACTGACCCGATAACAGAAACAATGTGTTTCTGTGTTGATCTGTAGCTAGTTGGCTATTCCAAGGTCAATCGATCAATTTAGTAATTCAATCATCCAATGATTCCCATCACCACACAGTCTCTGGACAAGATCTTCTCGACTTCTAAACAGATTACCGGTATTACAGATCAACTGGGTTTTCTCGCTTCTAATGTTGAAGAAGCATGTTCTGTATTGAGTCATTCCATTTGATTTTTAATCACTTTTTGACTGTACCCCTTTTTGATGTGAACAACTTTCCATATGTATTTGCCCATGGAGGAAGTGGACTTGAATGCCAAAACGTTTAGGAGATGGAGGTGCTCAAAGTTGACCCGTTTTGCATACCCATACCATGAGACCTCCATGTCTTCATCACGGTAAAAGATAAATGGTTGCGTTTGACATCATTTTAAAGCTTACAAACGGGGTTGCCAAACTATATATATTTTTAAACCTTTTAACCAATGGCGGTCAGTGCCATTTAAGATGAGGGAGGACTTTTTTTTTTTTTCATGAGCATGGCCTAATTTCTATTACAGCATAACTCTCATTCTCATTCATATTCAATTAACCCAGTTCAATGTAACAGCGATAGGTTTAGGCTACTACATGATACTCTAATTTTCTGTTATTGTACAGTCAGTAAGCAGTTACACCGGAGGGCCCTTGTGGCAATAAATTAGTAACACCAAAAGCTTACCTTGACTTGGAAGAGTTCCAGTGTTATGTTGGAAAGCGATAGCCAGCTAGCTAACATAGCATCCCTCTTTTTGAGCATGGCGTTTCAGTAGGCTAAACTAGCTCGCTGCATTTGCGAACTACAGTCGGGCAAAAACGTTTTTTAGTCAGCCACCAATTGTGCAAGTTTTCCCACTTAAAAAGATGAGAGGCCTGTAATTTTCATCATAGGTACACTTCAACTATGACAGACAAAATGAGGAAAAACAAATCCAGAAAATCACATTGTAGGATTTTTTATGAATTTATTTGCAAATTATGGTGGAAAATAAGTAAGTATTTGGTCAATACCAAAAGTTTCTCAATACTTTGTTATATACCCTTTGTTGGCAATGACAGAGGTCAAACGTTTTCTGTAAGTCTTCACAAGGTTTTCACACTGTTGCTGGTATTTTGGCCCATTCCTCCATGCAGATCTCCTCTAGAGCAGTGATGTTTTGGGGCTGTTGCTGGGCAATACGGACTTTCAACTCCCTCCAAAGATTTTCTATGGGGTTGAGATCTGGAGACTGGCTAGGCCACTCCAGGACCTTGAAATGCTTCTTACGAAGTGGGAGAACTTGCACAATATGTGGCTGACTAAATACTTTCTTGCCCCACTGTATCTCTCTTTCTATTTCTCTCTTGCTTCATTTTGGAAGAAATGTATTTGTTCAACTATTGTCTTTTTCTCTGAGTCAATTACTCACCACATTTTACACACTGCAGTGCGAGCTAGCTGTAGCTTATGCTTCCTGCAATCAGAATAATAGAATGACATGTCAGTTCATGCTGCAAGAGCTTTGATAGGTTGGAGAATGTCCTCCGGAAGTTCTCACAATTACTGTAAGTCTCTGGAAGCGGGTGAGAACCGTAAGCCTCCTAGGTTTTGTATTGTAATCAATGTACCCAGAGGAAGATGGAAGCTAGCTGTCCTCCGGCTAGACCATGGTGCTACCCTACAGAGTGCTGTTGAGGCTACTGTAGACCATTGTATAATAGTGTGTTTTAATCAATTATTTGGTGACGTGATTATATTTAGTTTTATATAAAAAGGGTAACTTTTAATGCTTAAATATTCACATTTTTATGAAATTCACTGAGGATGGTCCTCCCCTTCCTCCTCTGAGGAGCCTCCACTGCTTTTAACGTAAATTATCTATCTGTTTCAATTTTGCGTATGTTGTAGCTTAGACCCTATTTGACATAATCTGGGGTGTTTGTTGTTCCCACCATCGGTTAAGACACAGCATGCTCTTAAATACAGGGTGGGTGTCATTTCAATCATAGAAATAGAATTCATAGAATGGACATGACCATTGAAGTTTTAATTGACTAAAAATGCTCACTTCTAATTACTATCACAAAGACGCCGGACCACCCACCGTCAAATGTCAATTTAAATGTGAATATCTCTATTTCAGTAGATTTCCTATGGAAGATTGATGGTATTTAAAGCAACTGATATTTCCATTCAAGTTAACATTCTCTAATGTGTGGTCCTCCAACTGTCTTTGTGCAACCATTTTGAAGTTGAAATATCAACTTTCTCATTTTAGTACAGCCAAAGCATGACACCCACCCTGTGTTCAAGAGCATGCTGTGTCTCAACTGATGGTGGGCACAACACGAACACCTCAATGTAAAATAGGGTCTAAGCTACAACATGTGCAGAGTTTACGAGTTTTTAGATAATTTACATAAGTTCAAAAATGTATTTTCTCTCAAATATAGAATTAGTTTGATAAGCCTTTTAAAGGATATCATTCTCAACCTTTTATATTTTCCAGTGATGGAGGTCTCGTGGTAGGGTGGGTAATGGAAAATTGGTCAACTTTTAAGACTTCTATTTCCTAATTGCTTTGGCATTCAGGTCCAAAAAGTCATTTTCTGATCTTCTCCCATGGGCATGGCAAGTTTTGTTTAAAACAAAAGGGATTCTGTCAAGTGATTGAAATCAAATGGAATGACCCCATTTAGCAGGCCTGTTCTAGCTGACAGGCCCTTAACCCAGACGATAAGGGTATGATGTTGGTAAATGTGTGCATGCCTGAATGACATGGCTAGTATAGATCTCACCTACTGAAGCTCCTTTGTTAACTGTCACAACACTCCCATGTCTCTCTCTACCAATCTAGCTGTCCAGCTTTTCCAGGTATGTGTGTGTGAGAACACTTACATCTTCCAGCCAGCTGCAGTAGTTGAGATTTTACCTCCCCAACCCGCACCACAGTCCTGACCCAGCAGGTCTGAATTCCAAGCAGGGAGGCGGGTGTTCAGCACCCGGGGGTTGGGTGTTCAGCACCCGGGGGTTGGGTGTTGATGGCGCTGCTTACCTGCCACTAACCATGTTAATCCCTGTCAGTGCATGATGGGGAGGTCTGCTACATCTCACCTGCAGCAGCAGGTCTGTTCCCCCGACTCACAGAACTGCCAGAACGGAGCAGACTGACTGCCAGAACAGACATCATGACTATGTGCTGGACTCTGCTGCTATGGTAACACCCTCTGTGTATCCCAATGAAATCCAGAGCTATCAGAGAGGCACAGTTTCTCTCTCAGCCCTGTCAGCGTATTATGTGAGTGTGTGTGAGAGTGACTCGGGATTGATGCTGAGGTTGTGTGTGTTGTTGGGAAGGTTGTGCTCTGTGTGTGTGTGGCTGACGCGGAGTGTTAAGAGCACAGAGGGCGAAGGCGCTCATGTGGAAAATTCCATTAGGCAAGCAGTTTGTGACCGACAGAAGGACAGACCGTGAGTGAGAGGCATTACCCAGAAAACACTGCTTCTGTCAGTGGCAGTCCCTCTAACTGTAACCAGTTAGCCATTTTACACTGGAACACACTACACTGATTCTCAATTGATCCAAAACCAGTCTACACTGATACACCATCTCACAAACCAGATTGCACTCATACACCACGATCTAGTACAGTACCCTCTGAGACAGGATTAGTCCAAGGTGACCTTGGTGCTGGAGCTCATTACTTTTAGTTTACACAATTTATAGTATGTCCTATCAGATTTACTATAAGTACAGACTCTATTTCCTTCATTGTGTATTCACAGTGTGTATGTGTAGTTTTCCTCACCTGGTAAATCATTCTATGTGTCTGCCTGACATTGGTTATTTTCTTCACTGTAATGGTGACATTGAGGGATTCCAGTTTCTCTGAGTTGCATATAGTGTGGCTCTGCTATCTCTCTGTTTCTCTGCGGCAGTGTGGATTAGAGGTCGACCGATTTTATGATTTTTCAACGCCGATACCGATTTATTGGAGGACCAAAAAATGCCGATACCGATTAATCGGACGGTTTTATTTATTTATTTAATAATCTTTTAAAATGTATTTATTTGTTATAATGACAATTACAACAAAACTGAATGAACACTTTTATTTTAACTTAATATAATACATCAATCGAATCAATTTAGTCTCAAATAAATAATGAAACCTGTTCAATTTGGTTTAAATAATGCAAAAACAAAGTGTTGGAGAAAGTGCAATATGTGCCATGTAAAAAAGCTAACATTTAAGTTCCTTGCTCAGAACATATGAAAGCTGGTGGTTCCTTTTAACATGAGTCTTCAATATTCCCAGGAAGAAGTTTTAGGTTGTTATTATAGGAATTATAGGACTATTTCTCTCTATACCATTTGTATTTCATAGACCTTTGACTATTGGATGTTCTAATAGGCACTTTACTATTGCCAGTGTAACAGTATAGCTTCCGTCCCTCACCTCGCCCCTACCTGGGCTCGAACCAGGAACACGTCGACAACAGCCACCCTCGAAGCATCGTTACCCATCACTCCACAAAAGCCGCGGCCCTAGCAGAGCAAGGGGAACAACCACTCCAAGTCTCAGAGCGAGTGACGTTTGAAACGCTATTAGTGCGAACCCCGCTAACTAACTAGCCATTTCACATCGGTTACACCAGCCTAATCTCAGGAGTTGATAGGCTTGAAGTCATAAACAGATCAATGCTTGAAGCATTGCGAAGAGCTGCTGGCAAAACGCATCAAAGTGCTGTTTGAATAAATGCTTACAAGCCTGCTGCTGCCTACCATCACTCAGTCAGACTGCTCTATCAAATATCAAATCATAGACTTTACTATATTATAATTAACACATAGAAATACGAGCCTTTGGTCATTATGGTCAAATACAGAAACTATCATTTTGAAAATAAAACGTTTATTTTTTCAGTGAAATACGGAACCGTTCCGTATTTTATCTTACGGGTGGCATCCATAAGTCTAAATATTTCTGTTACATTGTACAACCTTCAATGTTATGTCATAATTACGTAAAATTCTGGCAAATTAGGCGGCCCAAACTGTTGCATAAACCCTGACTCTGCGTGCAATGAACGCAAGAGAAGTGACGATTTCCCTAATTTAATATTGCCTGCTAACATGAATTTATTTTAACTAAATATGCAGGTTTAAAAATATATACTTATGTGTATTGTTTTTAAGAAAGGCATTGATGTTTATGGTTAGGTACATTCGTGCAACAATTATGCTTTTTTCGCAAATGCGCTTTCGTTAAATCATCCCCTGTTGGCTGTCTTTGTTAGGAAGAAATGGTCTTCACAGTTCACAACGAGCCATGCGGCCCAAACTGCTGCATATACCCTGACCCTGAAGAAAGGCGTTGATGTTTATGGTTAGGTACACATTGGTGCAACGACAGTGCTTTTTTCGCAAATGCGCTTGTTAAATCACCCGTTTGGCGAAGTAGGCTATGATTCAATGATAAATTAACAGGTATCGCATCGATTATATGCAACGCAGGACAAGCTAGATAAACTGGTAATATCATCAACTATGTGTAGTTAACTAGTCATCAAATCAAATAAAATGTATTTATATAGCCCTTCGTACATCAGCTGATATCTCAAAGTGCTGTACAGAAACCCAGCCTAAAACCCCAAACAGCAAGCAATGCAGGTGTAGAAGCAAGTAGTGATTATTTTGAGATTGTTTTTATAAGATACATTTAATGCTAGCAAGCACCTTACCTTGGCTCCTTGCTGCACTCTCATAACAGGTAGTCAAGCCTGCCATGCAGTCTGCTCGTGGATTGCAATGTAATCGGCTATAATCTGTTTCCAAAATTACCGATTTGTTATGAAAACTTGAAATCGGCCCTAATTAATCGGCCATTCCGATTAATCGGTCGACCTCTAGTGTGGATTTTTGTATGACCTTTGCTGCAAGCCCCCTCCATCCTTTTACGTGTGTGTGTGTGTGTGCTTGTGGTCTCTCACTTTGTACATTTGCAGTAGAGCTTTTCTTTCTGTCATTCTTTTATATATTTTTTCAGTGCCTGCCTTCGTTTGTTAACCTACCCATCCTGTCTTGCTGTGGGGAGGATTTGAGGACTTTGAACAGGCTATCATGTCTCACACACACACACTCTCCTGTATGGTCATATCAGGCCCTTTCTCTGCACTGCGGCCAGGTCACCTGTGGTCAGTGCAAGGGAGGCAGTGGAGCCTCTGTGTGATCACACCTACAGTGGGGAAGGGGTGTCGTCACTCTCCTACACAGCTCTGGCTGCAGACCTGTTTCTATTCACAATCCCTGATTCCACACTTCCTGTTTTGATAAGAGACCACAAACCTCTATCTCTCACAATCTATTATGAAAGAATTTGTGTGTTAGGGCAGGGTGGAAAATGATTGTGGTGGGTAAACAAAAGCATCAAACCATTTTGAAGATGGCAACAAAAGCATCTGTATTTGTAGGATAAAATAAATGCTTCTGAAGTGCTGGATTGTTACTTTTTGCAAATGGGTCCATTGTACATTGTAGTAATTTGTCTCCGTTTACTATCAGTCTATATACACGACTGTGAAATAGTCTCATCCCTGGGTGGAGACTCTTGTCTGTTATCAGCTTAGTCTCATCTGTCGTCTGTCTTTTTATGCTCTTCATTTCATTCCCTCTCTCTTTTTATGGACGAGGTGCTCCAGTGAACCTCCTCCACCCAATCATTCCCGCACAGAGCAGACCGGGAGGCTAACGTTGACATGTGCATTGTTTCCATTTATATCAGCAGATGCTCTTATGCGGCGTGGCATAAAGGGTCAAAGTTCGAACAGACTCAGCAGCCGTGTTGCGTAATGTCCTGTAATAACCGCTGGGAAACCACCGACCTACTGAGACGCGTTGGAGTAGATGGAGGCAGGGTACTGATCCTGCTATTCCCAAGGTCACCAGTCTACTTCTCCATTCACATCCACGGTGACTGAGCTGTATGCTGGAATTAGAATCAATCTAGGTGTCCTGTCTGCTGATACATATTCATGTACGACACCCCAGGTCACCATATCCTAGCTCAAGACCAAAAAATGGAAAAGTAGGCCTCAAAAAAAGTAGACTAAACTCATTTACAATCACAATTTAAAATGCCACGGTTGTTTAGCGTATTGAAAGGATTACTTGAGGACAATGTGGAGCATCGCTTGGAGAGAAGCTGCCAGCCTGCACGCATTTCTCACATTTCTAAGGAAGCAGAAGCAGAGACGGTGCCAGGCAGTTTGCCGGTGTTGTGCCGAAAATCTCCCCCTGCCAGACACACTCAATTCGTCATTGCAGTGACTTGCTTGCTAGTTGATTTCTGCTCTTCACTGTCAGTTTAGCCTCCATTTCACTGATCTTAGTAGCAGAAAGCATGTTTTTATTTGTGTCCTTCAAGGCAGCTGTCAATGATCATGTTAGGCTGCGTTTCATTTGATATTTTTATGTTGGTTTGATCTCGGGGGAGACACTAGTAATGTCTGCGGTTTGATCGCGGGGGAGGCACTAGTAATGTCTGCGGTTTGATCGCGGGGGAGGCACTAGTAATGTCTGCGGTTTGATCGCGGGGGAGGCACTAGTAATGTCTGCGGTTTGATCGCGGGGGCACTAGTAATGTCTGCGGTTTGATGTTTGATCGCGGGGAGGCGCTAGTAATGTCTGCGGTTTGATCGCGGGGAGGCGCTAGTAATGTCTGCGGTTTGATCGCTGGGAGGCACTAGTAATGTCTGCGGTTTGATCGCGGGGGGCACTAGTAATGTCTGCGGTTTGATCGCGGGGGCACTAGTAATGTCTGCGGTTTGATCGCGGGGAGGCACTAGTAATGTCTGCGGTTTGATGTTTGATCGCGGGGGCGCTAGTAATGTCTGCGGTTTGATCGCGGGGGAGGCGCTAGTAATGTCTGCGGTTTGATCGCGGGGAGGCGCTTTGTCTGCGGTTTGATCGGGGGAGGCGCTAGTAATGTCTGCGGTTTGATCGGGGAGGCGCTAGTTGATGCGGTTTGATCGCGGGGAGGCGCTAGTAATGTTTGATCTGGGAGGCGGTTTGATCGCGGGGAGGCGCTAGTAATGTCTGCGGTTTGATCGCGGGGAGGCGCTAGTAATGTCTGCGGTTTGATCGCGGGGAGGCGCTAGTAATGTCTGCGGTTTGATCGCGGGGAGGCGCTAATGTCTGCGGTTTGATCGCGGGGAGGCGCTAGTAATGTCTGCGGTTTGATCGCGGGGGAGGCGCTAGTAATGTCTGCGGTTTGATCGCGGGGGAGGCGCTAGTAATGTCTGCGGTTTGATCGCGGGGGAGGCGCTAGTAATGTCTGCGGTTTGATCGCGGGGGAGGCGCTAGTAATGTCTGCGGTTTGATCGCGGGGAGGCGCTAGTAATGTCTGCGGTTTGATCGCGGGAGGCGCTAGTAATGTCTGCGGTTTGATCGCGGGAGGCGCTAGTAATGTCTGCGGTTTGATCGCGGGAGGCGCTAGTAATGTCTGCGGTTTGATCGCGGGAGGCGCTAGTAATGTCTGCGGTTTGATCGCGGGGAGGCGCTAGTAATGTCTGCGGTTTGATCGCGGGGAGGCGCTGGTAATGTCTGCGGTTTGATCGCGGGGAGGCGCTGGTAATGTCTGCGGTTTGATCGCTGGGGAGGCGCTGGTAATGTCTGCGGGTTTGATCGCGGGGAGGCGCTGGTAATGTCTGCGGTTTGATCGCGGGGAGGCGCTGGTAATGTCTGCGGTTTGATCGCGGGGGAGGCGCTAGTAATGTCTGCGGTTTGATCGCGGGGGCGCTAGTAATGTCTGCGGTTTGATCGCGGGGAGGCGCTAGTAATGTCTGCGGTTTGATCGCGGGAGGCGCTAGTAATGTCTGCGGTTTGATCGCGGGAGAGGCGCTAGTAATGTCTGCGGTTTGATCGCGGGGAGGCGCTAGTAATGTCTGCGGTTTGATCGCGGGGAGGCGCTAGTAATGTCTGCGGTTTGATCGCGGGGAGGCGCTAGTAATGTCTGCGGTTTGATCGCGGGGAGGCGCTAGTAATGTCTGCGGTTTGATCGCGGGGAGGCGCTAGTAATGTCTGCGGTTTGATCGCGGGGAGGCGCTAGTAATGTCTGCGGTTTGATCGCGGGGAGGCGCTGGTAATGTCTGCGGTTTGATCGCGGGGAGGCGCTGGTAATGTCTGCGGTTTGATCGCGGGGAGGCGCTGGTAATGTCTGCGGTTTGATCGCGGGGAGGCGCTGGTAATGTCTGCGGTTTGATCGCGGGGAGGCGCTGGTAATGTCTGCGGGTTGATCGCGGGGAGGCGCTGGTAATGTCTGCGGTTTGATCGCGGGGAGGCGCTGGTAATGTCTGCGGTTTGATCGCGGGGGAGGCGCTAGTAATGTCTGCGGTTTGATCGCGGGGGGGAGCGCTAGTAATGTCTGCGGTTTGATCGTGGGGGAGGCGCTAGTAATGTCTGCGGTTTGATCGCGGGGGAGGCGCTAGTAATGTCTGCGGTTTGATCGCGGGGGGCACTAGTAATGTCTGCGGTTTTCGGTTTGGCTACTTGTTTCAACTGTATTAGTCTATAAATAAGTCTCTTTGCCAAAATTAGTCTTCTCTCTCCCATGTCTTATTCGACTAGTTGTTCTGAAACGTTTGCTTGCCTACATTTGACTCCCTCTATGTTTAATGTAACACACAAACATGAATTATTCACTTTGGTTGCCAATCCTGACGTGAAGTTTGTTCTATAGAAATTACTTGACTCTGTGTGCCACAGAAAGTATTTCGGCACCACCTGTCCGTTGTTTAGGCCGTGAGCCGATTGCTTTGAACTTGATGTCGGCATTTGAATTCGGCCTTGTAAATCTACTAGCCTAACGGCGAACTGTTTTATGCAGCTTCATCTAAAGTCAATTGAATTGACCTTGCCAAAATTATAAAATGACTCCTCTCTATACAAAAAACACTACACCAGAGAGCATGATTTAGGCCACACAGGGTCATTAGCTTCTTTAAAAATGGCTATCGATTGTATGAAAATCGCAAGGCCAGGGCATAATCTCGAGTCAGGGTAGTGTGCAATTTGGGCAGCGTGCGCAGCATTTCAAATGGCTGATTTGTTGATTTGCGGCTGTCAGTGAAAGCATCTTAAATAAGCCTATTGCAGTATTTCATAATACAATCCCTAGAAAAACAGAGGAGACCAAGAATAAACTCAAACCTGTCTCTTTCTTTAGGCTATCAAAATCCTCAAATCCCAGTTGGCTACTGTTTGCTCAATAGCTTATTTTATTGCCACTTGTTCTCAACTGGCCAACCAGGTTAAATAAAGGTGAAATTAAAAAAATATCCCCGGTGAGTGCACCTATTCACGGTCTTCATTGGGTGAGTCCTTTCTCTTGAATTTTTTAAAAAATTTTGGGGTGACAATTTCCTCCAGGTTAAACGTCATAGCCTACAGTATATGTCTCCCCTTTTCATAGGCCTCGATTAGATTGATTGCATTCTAGACAAGGCCGTTTTTCTATTAATCCCAGTTTGACAGTGTCAGCAGAGCAGCCTACCCTGTCATTATTTGTGGTATTATAGATTCTGCTGGATTCACACACATTTATTGTGTCTGACTTCATAACTGTTATCCCAACAGGTTTTATTCATTCATGGAGTACATGTGGGCCACAGCAACCTCATTTAGCTGGGGGGGGTTTATCACCAAGCACATGGAGAGAGTCTCATCACAATAGGCATAAAATACACTAGTCTACATGGTTTTTAGCCTGGAGAAAAGTCTCGTTTTTCACTGCCTTAGATTTAATGATCTAATTAAAGTTAATCAGCCTTGATCAATACTGTGGACAGAGGGCCATAAAACACTGTACTTGGTTGCTATGGTGACCGAGGATGTGCAGTGCAGTTATGCGTGAGGAGACATATCCACACAGGGGGAGGTGTGTGTGTGTGTGTGTGTAATCCCATCTGTGAAATAGGCCAAAGTGTTTTTACCTCTTCTGTTACAACTCTAGTCCATAGTCTAAGCTCTCTGTTGAAGTTACCTTTTTACATTAAAAAAAATGCTATTACCAAATTAGGTTTCTCTGGGGTTAATTTAAACAAGTCTGAGTCAGTGAACCAATGAGGAATATTTTGTTTGCTCATTTAGTTAATAGCCAGCAGTTGTGTGAATCTGAGTGTGTTAGGGGGAGTTGAGAACAGTGTGTGTGTGCAGCAGGATGGAGCAAAAGGAGGACCAGGACAGGGGAGAGAAAATAGTGCTTATGCTTTGCCATTTTGTTTTATCACGCTGACTAGTAGGCTGGAAAAACAATTAGAAAGTAAACAGATGAATGTTTATGGGCTCGTAAAGTAGGTTCCACCCCTTCTCTGCACCAATGCGTTTGTATGTACAATCTCCTGGGCTTGCAGTCCAAAGTCTACTCTTCCCCCTCTCTGCTTTTCTCTGCATAATAAATGTTGTATGCATCCGAAATGGCACCCTATTCCCTAGTGCACTACTTTGGATGAGAGCCGCTGTGTATAGTGCACTATGCAGGGACAATAGTATTCCATTTAAGACACAGGGAAAAGACTGAGTCGTGTTATGTGTTGTAGAATCAGGAGGATCCTGGATGTGTAGGGAGGCCCTCTGTGTTAATAATGCAGTGGCCTCCTCTATTACCAGAACTGGTGTGTGTGTGTATATACTACCCTATCATATGGCTAATAACACAAAAGTCAGCTTCGATAACAGAGACGATTCTCTGTTTTGTTGATGCATCCGTGTCTCTCTCTCTCTCCAGCATCAAGTTACTGGCAGTACAAGACCTGGTAGATCGGGAAGCCCTTGACAAGGTACAGTGTAGCAATCCCTTTCTTCACCTACTAGAACAAATAACTTATTGATTTGGGGAGCAAAGTTCTGTGTACCGATTAGTCCACCAGTACAGAATCTTTATGTTCGTGATAATTATGAGATGCTCTTGTCATTAAAAACATGTAGAGAACCTCCATTGTTCTCTCTCTCACCCACCCACTTAACCTTCTGTTCTTTCTCAATTATGCACAATTCTTTCTCGCTCTCTATCTCCTGCTTTTTCTCCTCTCTCTTACGCTCTGCCCCTTGCTCTCTTGCGCTCTGCCCCTCGCTCTCTTGCGCTCTGCCCTTGCTCTCTTTTGCGCTCTGCCCCTTAGCTCTCTTTTGTGCTCTGCCCCTCTAGCTCTCTCTTGTGCTCTGCCCCTCTAGCTCTCTTTGAGCTCTGCCCCTCTAGCTCTCTTTTGAGCTCTGCCCCTCTAACTCTCTTTTGAGCTCTGCCCCTCTAGCTCTCTTTTGAGCTCTGCCCCTCTAGCTCTCTTTTGAGCTCTGCCCCTCTAGCTCTCTTTTGAGCTCTGCCCCTCTAGCTCTCTTTTGAGCTCTGCCCCTCTAGCTCTCTTTTGAGCTCTGCCCCTCTAGCTCTCTTTTGAGCTCTGCCCCTCTCTTTTGAGCTCTGCCCCTCTCTTTTGAGCTCTGCCCCTCTCTTTTGAGCTCTGCCCCTCTCTTTTGAGCTCTGCCCCTCTCTCTTGAGCTCTGCCCCTCTCTCTTGCGCTCTGCCCCGCTCTCTTGCGCTCTGCCCCGCTCTCTTGCGCTCTGCCCCGCTCTCTTGCGCTCTGCCCCGCTCTCTTGCGCTCTGCCCCGCTCTCTTGCGCTCTGCCCCGCTCTCTTGCGCTCTGCCCCGCTCTCTTGCGCTCTGTCCCTCTCTTTTGCGCTCTGCCCCTCTCTCTCTTGCGCTCTGCCCCTCTCTCTCTTGCGCTCTGCCCCTCTCTCTCTGGCTCCCTCGGTGTAAACTATATTCTATTTCCAGGCTTAAATTTAGAGTGAACTTGTGAGGCCAGCCTCCTGTGCTTTCACCGCTATAAATAAGTCGGTGGTTGCTACGTGTAGAGAGAGAGAGAGGGTGTCTTCTTTATGAGAGTGAGGAGATAAGAGACGCTGCCCTGGAAGAATAACCTGATTCTCTATTACTGAATGTTATGTAATGTCCTCGACCCATTAGGGGTTCTCTATGTATGTCTGCGCTCTACTTTGGTCATGAGGTTAGGATAATGAAGCTGTGGTCAGAGAAGGTCCTCTCTCTAAGGACTGCCTTATGTACGATAATGAAGCAATATGAGACTGTCTGGTGAACATCCACTCAATTAGTTAAATAGATCTATAGATTTCAGATCTAGTCTGAAGATCATTTGTGTTTTCAGAAGTATACAATGTGTTTCAGAAAGTATTCAGACCCCTTGACTTTTTCCACGTTTTGTGATGTTAATATAACATCAATCGACACAATGTCATTCTAAAATTTATTAAATGTCCCCCCCCCCCCCCCGTCATCAATCAATACACAATACCCCATAATGACAAAGCAAAAACTTGTTTTTAAACAATTTAGCTAATTTATCAAAAATAGAAACCTGAAATATTACATTAACATAAGTATTCAGACCCTTTACTCAGTACCATGTTGAAGCACCTTTGGTGGTGATTACAGCCTTGAGTCTTAATGGATATTTCATTTTAACTTTTTAAAATTGAACCTTTATTTAGCTAGGCAAGTCAGTCAAGAACAAATTCTTATTTACAATGAAGGCCTACACCGGCCAAACCCGGACGATGCTGGGCCAATTGTGCGCCGTCCTACGGGACTCCTAATCACGGCCGGTTGTGATACAGCCTGGATTCGAACCAGGGTGTCTGTAGTGAGGCCTCTAGCACTGAGATGCAGTGCTTTAGACTGCTGCACCACTCGGGGTTTGAAGCTACAAGCTTGGCACATCTGTATTTGTAGAGTTTCTCCCATTCTCTGCAGATTCTCTCAAACTCTGTCAGGTTGGATGGGGAGTGTTGCTGCACCGATATTTTCAGGTCTCTCCAGAGATGTTCAAGTCTGGGCTCTGACTGGGCCACTCAAGGACATTCAAAGACTTGTCCTGAAGCTACTCCTGCGATGTCTTGGCTGTGTGCTTAGGCTCTGTGTCCTGTTGGACGGTAAAACCTTTGCCCCAGTCTTAGGTCCTGAGGACTCTGGAGCAGGTTTTCATCAAGGATCTTGCTGTACTTTGCTCTGTTCATCTTTGCCTTGATCCTGACTAGTCTCCCAGTCCCTGCTGCTGAAAAACATTCCCACAGCATGATGCTATAGCACATATCCAAGATCGAACAAAGCCATGAGGTTGACGGAATTGTCCGTAGAGCTCCAAGACAGGATTGTGTTGAGATCTGGGGAAGGGTACCAAAAAATATCTGCAGCATTGAAGAGCCCCAAGAACACACTGGCATCCATCATTCTTAAATGGAAGAAGTGCTGCCGAGATGGTTCCCCAGATCTGTGCCTCGACACAATCCTGTCTTGGAGCTCTACGGACAATTCCTTCGACCTCATGGCTTGGTTTTTGCTCTGACATGCATTGTCATCTATGGGACCTTATATAAACAGGTGTGCCTTTCCAAATCATGTCCAATCAATTGAATTTCCCATGGGTGGACTCCAATGAAGTTGTAGAAACATCTCAACGATGATTAATGAAAACGGATGCACCTGAGATCAATTTCGAGTCTCCTAGGAAATGGTCTTTTTACATTTGCAAAAATGTCTAAAAACCTGTTTTCACTTTGTCGTTTTGGGGTATTCTATGTAGATTGCTGAGGAATTTGTTTTAATGAAGCAATTTTAGAATAAGGCTGTAACAAAATGTGGAAAATGGCCAGGAGTCTGAATATTTTCAGAAGGCACTGTATGTTGGCATTGGAGATTATTAGGAACCCTGTCTAGGTCCTAAACCAGTGTCTGTAAATTATATTTAAGTAATAAGGCCCGAGGGGGTTTGGTATATGGCCAAAATACCACGGCTACGGGCAGTTCTTAGGCACAACGCAAAGCCATATACCACAAACCCCCGAGGTGCCTTATTACTATTATAAATTATAAAATGGTCACCAAAATAATTAGACCAGTAAAAAAAAAATCATGTTTTGATACACTAAAATGGATTGTCAGCCAATCAGCATTCACTGCTCGAACGACCCAGTTTATAATGTTGTTGATATCAGTGCTGGAGTAGACTTTTAGTAACAGCTGTAGGAGCTGTTTGGGATGAGAGGGAGAGAGATGAGCCGCCCGTCTGTCGGTCTGTCTGGTACAGTATGTGAACGTGAGGCGCTCCTGGAGAGAGAACTAGGTCGACAGAGCAGAGCTGCTGTCTCTCAGAGAGCGAGAGAGAGAGTTAGAGTGAAAGCTCCTCTCTGAAGAGAGGGATTGATCATTTCTTTCTAAAAAAAGAGAGGAAAGGAGAGTGGGAGAGAGAGAAAATGGAGGTGAGAAGAGGATATTCTTTCCTAAGGCAGAGAAGAGAGCTGGATTGGAGGATGCTTTATAAAGAGAAATTATCCATCTCGCTCTATTTCTCTTTCCTCATATTCTACAGATAAAATGTTCCCTCCCTCTATCGCTGCAGTACAGGCAGCCAGTGAGTCACGAAGTGTGTGTGTGTGAAATCAGAACCATTATGTCCAAACCCACAGGCTCCTCAAGCTCCCAGAAATGGTCTCAGTCACGACTCTAACACCACACCGGTCTTCCTTGTCTTTTCCCTCCATTCCTCAACTCCCTGTAGAGATTTAACTGCCCACTGGAATTTCACAACTTGGAATATTCTGTCAAATTCAAAAACTGAAATCACCTTTTCTGGTTTCATAACTTGCAGTGGAGAGTTCCCCCATGATAAGACATAACAAGATATAACTGTAAATACAGGCCTACATGGGAGGAACATTAAAATGTCAAAATACATACACTGAGTGTACAAACATTAACGGTACCTACTCTTTCAATAACAGACTGATCAGGTGAATCCAGGTGAAAGCTATGATCCCTTATTGGTGTGTCACTTGTTAAATCCACTTCAATCAGTGTAGAGGAAGGGGAGGAGACAGGTTAAAGGAGTTTTAAGCCTTGAGACGATAGAGACATGGATGCTGTATGTGTGCCATTCAGAGGGTGAATGGGAAAGACAACAGATTTATGTGCCTTTTCGAATGGGGTATGGTAGTAGGTGCCAGGCACACCGATTTGTGTCAAGAACTGATTGACCGATAAAGATGATAAAATGAGACGGGGAGATGAATGAGAGGAATAAAGTGAGTGGTGGAACGGGGGATTGAACTTCTGCCTCCAGGACAATGTGGTTCAGGGACGGCAACACTACCACTCGACCAGCCCCCCATAATGTTTACCTTTAATCTCTATATGGTCAACACATCTATATAGTCAACACATTAATCTCTATATAGTCAACACTCAATATAGTCAACACATTAATCTCTATATAGTCAACACTCTATATAGTCAACACATTAATCTCTATATAGTCAACACATCTATATAGTCAACACATCTATATAGTCAACACATTAATCTCTATATAGTCAACACATCTATATAGTCAACACATTAATCTCTATATAGTCAACACATCTATATAGTCAACACATTAATCTCTATATAGTCAACACATCTCTATATAGTCAACACATTAATCTCTATATAGTCAACACATCTATATAGTCAACACATTAATCTCTATATAGTCAACACATCTATATAGTCAACACATTAATCTCTATATAGTCAACACATCTATATAGTCAACACATTAATCTCTATATAGTCAACACTCTATATAGTCAACAGGTCTACATCTGTGAAGCTGCACCACACACTGACTAAACCAACAGTTTGAGTTGGCATGTTTACTAATAGTTGACATTTTTCACTCTTTAGTCACTCTAAGCACGTGAAGCAGTATTAGTCACTTTTTTTCCCTGTTTTGTAGCTAAGGAACCTTCTGTGGTTTGGTGAATTACTGAGCGATGAGGAGTCTTTTCCCCCAAAATATCAGTCTTGGTCTTATTCTAGTTGTTTACCAGACTTCGCTAGTTTGAAGTTCAAAACCACGACTTTGTCCACCTGACTGACATTAGGGACTTTCACACACACATTTTCTTAGCACAGTGTTATCCTTAACCCTGGGTTAAATCTGACCCAGAGGTGGCTTAAACAACATGCAGGAGTAGAGTAACATGGTGGGGTAGCCATCATCTAGCCAGTTGGTTACATCACAACACACCCACACTATTTACCATTTCACTCTCACACACACTAATACACACCCACACTTTCTCTCTTCCCGTTTCACACACCTACACACTTCCTTTGTTTTCTTTCCCTCAGACCTATATTATCTATTGACGCAACATGGTGGGCAGTGGACATGTTTTTATTTGCCACAGCGATTATTCCTTATTTCCATTAAAACTTGTAACGATTGGAAATTAAGCTTAATTTCCTCTTACTCACTGCTGCTAAAACAAGCGTGTGTGTGCCAGCCAGCCAGCCAGCCAGCCAGCTGGACTGTTATCCATACCAAGAGGATTCTGGCCACTGGAAATCTACGTCAGTAGCAGCATATCGGTTAGAAACAACAAATCGACAGGGTCTGGAAAATCTGAACTGTTATGCTTTGAATCCCAACCCTTCTGAGTGTGTGAAGTGGTATGTTGTCTACTCATGTTTCAAGCGTTGCTGCAGAGTAGAGACTGAGGAACTATAACTGAGCTGGAGAAAATGGACTGTCAGTCTGCCTGTGGTTGTCGGGAGTAACCTGTTAAAGTAGTTTTATTTTTTAAATAATGCGACTCAATCATATTCAGAATAAACACATTCAGGATAGATTTAAGAAATATTTCACAGCGCCTCCCTTTTTACTGCACTACACATCCGTGGTCTCCATGGAAGCTGGTTGAGAGAATGCCAAGAGTTTGCAAAGCTGTCAAGGCAAACAGTGGCTACTTTGAAGAACCTAATATAAATATATACAAAATATTTAGATTTTAACATTTTACTTTGGTTACTACATTATTCCATATTTGTTATTTCTTAGTTTTGATGTCTTAACTATTATTCCATAATGTAGAAAATAGTCCGAATAAGAACCCCTGGAATGAGTACTGTAGGTGTGTCAACTTTTGACTGGTACTGGGTGTAAGATATGTCTGTGTCTGTATCTCTCACTTGCGCACACACACACACACACACAGGTTTTGGGAGCTGTGCCAAGGCCTCCTCTATACCCATGTCTTGGTTCATCACTGGTTGAATTATGGCTGTGTGTTTGTTCAACCTAGAAATAGCTGCCTTCCATCCATCCTCATCTCTCTCCGTTTCTGCCGGATCCAGGCGTCATGACGATAGTAAATAGTTTGTTTTCTACCAGCTGCCATTTTGAAATGTTATTACATCCTTTATTATAGGCTGCTTGAGTTGGTGCTTGACATTAATATAGGGCCTGCAGGAGAGAATGATGGGGTATTTATTGATGATAGTCACTGGTAAAGGTAGCTTTCTTTCCCCAGTCAGAGAGACGGTATTAGCAGACAGTATGAGGATACACACACCCCTTAGTAGGAGAAAGTCAGACTGACAATAGGAGCAGTATGAGAGACCGGGAACTGACCTGATCCATGACAGTTGCTGAGGTCTCTTTCTCTCTGAACAGGAAGACAGGGAAGTGAGTGGATATAACCAGCATGAAATGACAGCTGTGCTATAGGTTAATTCATGTCACGGTCTTCAACAATCTCCATGGGTGGGGTGGAGGTGAGGGCTAGGTAAGAGCCAGGGAAGGGACCCTCTTCTTATGCCCCCATAGGGAAGCTCTCCCTCTGGGACCTGGTAGCAGGTCAGTCAAGGAATGCCAGACACAGTCTCAAAACCAAGTTTTCTTCTCCCATTCCATCACTGCCAACTTCTTCAGTGACCTCCCACATTACAACACTGCTGGTGTCTGAGGCACACTAAAATACATTTGGTCATTTTTCTTCTCTTTCCAAATCATATGGTACTACTTTAGGTCATTTCAAAAGATCATTTGAGGAGTCATTTCACTTCATACCAAAAACGGTGCTAATTTCAAGTCGTTAAATATCTGCTGTGACTATTTTAAAAACCGATTGTAGCGGATAAATAAACGCAGAGACAAAAATAGTGTGTTGACAGTAGTTGTGATCTACTACTGCTATGTCCAGTCAGCTGCTGTTTAACATGCCCCTACATCCATAGCATTGCCCACTGCATAGAAATAGAATGACTGAATGACTACTACACTATTTCTATGGTCTTCTGTCCAGTCTGGTGTTGTGTAATAATACAAATCCCTCTATTGTGTTGCAGTTCTGTGTGGAACTGAACCAGGGCTCGTTGGACAGCGTGAGGAAGTGGAGAGGACCACGGGGGGTCTGGAAGAGTACCGTCTCTGAGAAACCCACAGTACTGTCCAACAAGGTAAGGAGACTTGTGACCTCACTGCACGAAACACACATTTCTTCTCTCTTTCTTGCTTCTCTTCCCCTCTCTCTCTCTTTCCGTCTCTCTCCCGCTCTGTTTCTTCCACCCCAGCCCCTCTTACAATCTCACATCCCATCTGAAACGGACCACCCATCTCAATTAGTTCACACAGCCCAGAAGTAAACAGACATTACTGAAAAATGTGCTAACCCTTTACGCTCAAACATAACCTCTTTACTAAGGGTCTGTTAACACTGACCAGACGTGGCACAATAGATCCCTTGATCTAAGGCCTGCTGTAGTGGTCAAAGGTCAGATGGTCTAGTACAGTATGATTAAAGCTGGTTGATTTATGGGACCCTTCGAGAGGCCCTTTCTGTTCCCATAATGTCTGTCCAACACCATAAAGAATCTCTGAGGGCACACACACTCTGTCTTCCCAAACACCACAAGGACTAGATAGCAGTGCTTAACCTCCAAGGAAGCCCGTCTTGAAATTGACCCTTGAAGTAAACTTGAGCTTTATTCTGTCTCTGTGCCTGATGGGTCCTGTCAAGTAAGAAGGATTATACAGATAATGTGGAGGGGGGTCAGTAAACAAACCCTCCTAGTCCTCCCCTCTGACCACACTTACTGTCAGCCTCCCAGCCCTGTCCTCCCCTCTGACCACACTTACTGTCAGCCTCCCAGCCCTGTCCTCCCCTCTGACCACACTTACTGTCAGCCTCCCAGCCCTGTCCTCCCCTCTGACCACACTTACTGTCAGCCTCCCAGCCCTGTCCTCCCCTCTGACCACACTTACTGTCAGCCTCCCAGCCCTGTCCTCCCCTCTGACCACACTTACTGTCAGCCTCCCAGCCCTGTCCTCCCAGCCCTCTGACCACACTTACTGTCAGCCTCCCAGCCCTGTCCTCCCCTCTGACCACACTTACTGTCAGCCTCCCAGCCCTGTCCTCCCCTCTGACCACACTTACTGTCAGCCTCCCAGCCCTGTCCTCCCCTCTGACCACACTTACTGTCAGCCTCCCAGCCCTGTCCTCCCCTCTGACCACACTTACTGTCAGCCTCCCAGCCCTGTCCTCACCTCTGACCACACTTACTGTCAGCCTCCCAGCCCTGTCCTCACCTCTGACCACACTTACTGTCAGCATGAAATCCCTCCCTCTCCTAGTCCTCACCTCTGACCACACTTACTGTCAGCCTCCCAGCCCTGTCCTCACCTCTGACCACACTTACTGTCAGCATGAAATCCCTCCCTCTCCTAGTCCTCACCTCTGACCACACTTACTGTCAGCCTCCCAGCCCTGTCCTCCCCTCTGACCACACTTACTGTCAGCCTCCCAGCCCTGTCCTCACCTCTGACCTCTAGTACTGTCAGCATGAAATCCCTCCCTCTCCTAGTCCTCCCCTCTGACCACACTTACTGTCAGCCTCCCAGCCCTGTCCTCACCTCTGACCACACTTACTGTCAGCATGAAATCCCTCCCTCTCCTAGTCCTCACCTCTGACCACACTTACTGTCAGCCTCCCAGCCCTGTCCTCCCCTCTGACCACACTTACTGTCAGCCTCCCAGCCCTGTCCTCACCTCTGACCTCTAGTACTGTCAGCATGAAATCCCTCCCTCTCCTAGTCCTCCCCTCTGACCACACTTACTGTCAGCCTCCCAGCCCTGTCCTCACCTCTGACCTCTAGTACTGTCAGCATGAAATCCCTCCCTCTCCTAGTCCTGCCACTGTCAGCCTTCCAGCCTCCCTCTCCTAGTCCTGCCACTGTCAGCCTTCCAGCCTCCCTCTCCTAGTCCTGCCACTGTCAGCCTTCCAGCCTCCCTCTCCTAGTCCTGCCACTGTCAGCCTTCCAGCCTCCCTCTCCTAGTCCTGCCACTGTCAGCCTTCCAGCCTCCCTCTCCTAGTCCTGCCACTGTCAGCCTTCCAGCCTCCCTCTCCTAGTCCTGCCACTGTCAGCCTTCCAGCCTCCCTCTCCTAGTCCTGCCACTGTCAGCCTTCCAGCCTCCCTCTCCTAGTCCTGCCACTGTCAGCCTTCCAGCCTCCCTCTCCTAGTCCTGCCACTCTCTCCTAGTCTTGCCACTGTCAGCATTCCTCTCCTAGTCTTGCCATTGTCAGCCTTCCTGCCATTGTCAGCCTTCCTGCCATTGTCAGCCTCCCTCTCCTAGTCTTGCCACTGTCAGCATCCCTCTCCTAGTCTTGCCACTGTCAGCCTTCCTGCCATTGTCAGCCTCCCTCTCCTAGTCTTGCCACTGTCAGCATCCCTCTCCTAGTCTTGCCACTGTCAGCCTTCCTGCCATTGTCAGCCTCCCTCTCCTAGTCCTGCCACTGTCAGCCTTCCTGCCATTGTCAGCCTTCCTCTCCTAGTGCTGCCACTGTCAGCCTTCCTGCCATTGTCAGCCTCCCTCTCCTAGTGCTGCCACTGTCAGCCTTCCTGCCATTGTCAGCCTCCCTCTCCTAGTGCTGCCACTGTCAGCGTCTGCAGTTTGTCAAGGAGCCGTATTGTATTGTGAAGATACTCTGGAATGGAGCTATAACTCTTCTGCTGCTGCTCTGACCTGTTCACTATAGAGCAGGATCTCCGTGTACGATTCGATTAGTTTTTATAATGGCTTTTGGTGTGTGTGTGTGTGTGGTGCAATTTGATTCGTTTTTGTGCAAGTGTTTGTGTCTGCTTTCTGCACACGGTTTAGAAAGCTCCATTGAATTAGCAGCAGGAAGATGTAGCCAGTGGCTATCATATCTGTCTGAGGCTCCGCTGCAGTGGCCTTGTTCTCTGGCTTTAATTATCTAACAGACACACGTCTGTCTGTTTCTCGCTCTCTGTCGCTCTCTCTATCTGTCTGTCTGTGATGCTGACCATGTCTCACCCTCCTGTTAACCCCCCCCCCATTACCCCAGCACATGATCCCCTCCTGCCCCAGTGGCAGACCCACCAGAACTCAGAGAGGCCTATACTTCCCTAGGTGAGAGACCTCATTTAACTAACAGAGAGGAGAACTGAAGATACAGCCATGCCTTCATCTTCAGTATACAGGCCAGACATCCCCAGGCTCTCTATATTTACAGAGGGCAGATCAGGAAACACTTAGCCTCCCCCTTCTCCCTAATAATATAGAGACTGAGTTCAGGCTTTGGGAACTTCACTGAAAACTGAGTTGACTCCAATTCTGGTTCAAGGGTTTTCTGGAAGTTTGACTAGTCTCCTTTCTTCACTGCTGTCTGTCTGTTGTCATCTCTTCCATCAGGGAGTCTGTTATTCTGGGTTCCTGTGGGACAGCTCTTCTGGGATCGACCTGAAAGATGCTTCTGTCCTGGAGAGTCCTGTTGTCAACGGCAACGGGAAACACGCCCGGCCGTATCTTGCCCACTTTTATGTAAGTCAACAGGGAGTGTGTGTTTTGTGGGATCTCCCTATGCTGAAATGTTGATCATAAAATGACTGTAACAGAATGCATTACTCATTTTATTGCCCCTATCAATACCATTATAACCATAAAATGTCCTGCCGGAGAGACTAACATTATGTTAATGATTAATATGTGACTAGATTGGATCGTCTGAGCTGACGATTGTCAATGTCCACATGAGAGCTCCGGCCGTGTCTGGGGCTGAGGAGTCCAACGTTAGGAACCACCACTCGGAGGAAGTCAAGGCCCACAGACTGACCTCTAGTATCCAGAAGGCACTGAAAGGTCAGTAGCTAAAGGTCACCCTATTCTGTCTTTTCAAAACTTATGTCCTCTTTCTCTTTCATTATTCTTACCCTCTTTCTCTTCCTCAGTGGGTTATTGCATTAGGTTATTTGACGTCGCTACATGGCTAATGTCCATCTGTGGTTTCTGTGTGACAGTTCAGAAGGGCCTGGTGGTGTTGGGGGACTTTGGCCTTTCCCCCCAGAGCAGTGAGCTAGATCAGCTGAGGAAGGAGCGGCTGAGCCCCCTGGTTCCCCCCAACATGTTCACCAACATCAGCACCCGCTTCCCCCAGGGCTCCCTCTGTCTGGACAACATCTGGGTCAGCAAGTCACTGAAGAAGATCTACGCAGGTACGTCTGTCTGTCTACAGATGTAGCTGTGTGTGTCAGAATATGTAGCATTCTTACCGTTCTAGTTATGCCCACTGCGATAAGATACCAATCTAACCATTGGCACATGAATGCTCGATTTGCATTTCTGTTATTGTGATGAGCTTGGCTATGGGGTGATTTGAGTGACACCAAGAATTTTATCTGAATGTTTAACCTCTGACCTGTATGTATCTCCATGTATATGCTGCCCCCTGCAGGTCATTGCGTGGTGGTGCGGGAGGGCCTGACCAACCCCTGGATACCTGACAACTGGTCGTGGGGCGGGGTGGCGTCCGACCATTGTCCTGTCATGGCCGAGTTCTTTGTGGACGTGGCGCTGAAGGAGCTGAGAAACAGAGTTAGCGTGGTAGAGAGAGGCGAAAGTATGTCGAAACACGAACGGTGACGACCACTCGCAGGCGCCACGGACATACAGATGTGGCGGTTGTGGAGGGAGATTGTGACATCATGACATGTCAAACTGACCTGACTTTGCTCTGGACTAGATCCTGCTTTGGTCTGGTTTTTGCAGTGGAGCAAAGGGTGGATTTACCTGACAAATGTGAACTGAAGCACCGAGATTGCCTTTTTAGTTTCCTTTATCAATGTACAGACTACCATGACATTGTTTTGGAGTAAATCATTTAAGAGGTGTGTGTGTGTATATATATGTATGTTATAGACAGACATGAGTGTGCCAAAAACATTTTTAATATGTATATGAAATAAAAGGAAATTAACAGACATTCCCTTTGTGTCCAGTCGACTGATCTTAGATATGAGATCCAACCACCGGAGCCCAAGCTTGTTCAATACAATATGATACAAGCAAACACAACTAATGTGAATTTCACATGATTCTGTTGTACTTGTGCCTGTGACCTACCTAGTGGCTGTAGCTTATAGCTTGCACACTGCTGCACAGTAATACTAGTACATTTAAGTCAGTGAGTGAAATGGGAGGTTGGAGCTTAGCTGTTGAAGCCATTTAAAGCTGTTCTATTAATGTGTGTGTGTGTGGAAAAAATGAGGAAATTTGGCATGGAGCCCAGCAACCAATTACTAGCTTCTTTCAACACAGTCTGACCAGATGAAGATAGCATACAGTGTGTGTATGCATACACACACAAATAACTCTGAACTACTGTATACAGTGCCTTCAGAATGTATTCACACCACTTTACTTTTTCTACATTTTGTGCTATGTGGGATTAAAATGGATTGAAATGTCATTTCTTGTCAATTACACAACATACTGTTTTCTTTTTAAATGAAAAATAAACCCTAATATATCTTAATTACGTAGGGGGTTGAACACTTGAGTCTACATGTTAGGCTCGCCTTTTGCAGCGACTACAGCTGTGAGTCTTTCTGGGTAAGTACCTCACAAAAATGTACAGATGCACCATTGACAGCATCCTGTCGGGCTATATCACTTCCTGGTACGGCGACTGCACTGCCCACAACCGCAGGGCTCTCCAGAGGGCGGTGCGGTCTGCACAATGCATGACCATGTGCACTGCCTGCCCTCCAGGACACCCACAGCACCCGATGTCGCAGGAAGGCCAAAAAGATCAAGGACATCAACCACCTAAGCCGTGGGCTGTTCACCCCTCTATCATCCCGAAGGTGGCCAGTGCATCAAAGTGGAGACTTAAAAACAGCGATCTTAAATAGCCATCACTAGCTGGCCTCCACCCAGTACCCTGACCTGAACTTCTTCACTGTCCGTAGCTGGCTACCACCCGGTTACTCAACCCTGCACCTAAGATGCTGTTGCCCTATGTACGTATATAGACATGGAATCACTAGTCACTTTAATAATGTTTACATACTGTTTTAACGATTTAATTTAGTAGCAGTCAAAAGTTTAGATACACCTACTCATTCAAGGCTTTTTCTTTATTTTTACTATTTTCTACATTGTAGAATAATAGTTAAGACATCCAAACTATGAAGTAACACATGGAATCATATAGTAACTTTTTTTTTTAAACAAATCAAAATATACATGTATTTTAGATTCTACAAAGTAGCCACCATTTGCCTTGTAGACAGCTCTGCATACTCTTGGCATTCTCTCAACCAGCTACACCTGGAATGCTTTTCCAACAATCTTGAAGGAGTTCCCACATATGCTGAGCACTTGTTGACTGCTTTTCCTTCACTCTGCAGTCCAACTCATCCCAAACCATCTCAATTAGGTTGAGGTCGGGTAACCTGATGAAGCACCATCACTCTCCTTCTTTGTCTAATAGCCCTTTCACAGCCTGGAGGTGTGTTGGGACATTGTCCTGTTGAAAAACAAATGATAGTCCCACTAAGCGCAAACCAGATGGGATGGCGTATCGCTGCAGAATGCTCTGGTAGCCATGCTGGTTAAGTGTGCCTTAAATTCTAAATAAATCACAGACAACATCACCAGCAAAGCACCATCACACCACCTCCTCCATGCTTCACTGTGGGAACCACACATGCAGAGATCATCCGTTCACCTACTCTGTGTCTCACAGACACAGCGGTTGGAACCAAAAATCTCAAATTTGGACGACTCCGACCAAAGGACAGATTTCCACCAGGATAATGTCCATCGCTTATGTTTCTTTGCACAAGCAAGTCTCTTCTTATTGGTGTCCTTTAGTAGTGGTTTCTTTGTAGCAATTCGACCATGAAGGCCTGATTCACACAGTCTCCTCTGAACAGTTGATGTTGAGATGTCTGTTACTTGAACTCTGTGAAGTGTTTATTTGGGCTGCAGTCTGAGGTGCAGTTAACTCCAATGAACTTCTGCAGCAGAGGTAACTCTGGGTCTTCCTTTCCTGTGGACGACTCGTGAGAGCCAGTTTCATCATAGCGCTTGATGGTTTTTGCGACTGCACTTGAAGAAACTTTCAAAGTTGTTGAAATGTTTCGGATTGACTGACCTTCATGTCTTAAAGTAATGATTGACTGTCATTTTTCTTTGCTTATTTGAGCTGTTCTTGCCATAATATGGACTTGGTCTTTTACCAAATAGGGCTATCTTCTGTATACCACCCCTACCCTACCAACTGATTGGCTAAAATGCATTAAGAAGGAAATAAATTCAACAAATTAACTTTCAACAAGGCACACCTGTTAATTGAAATGCATTCCAGGTGACTATGGTTACTATTGCTCAATACTGGTGGTCACATTAGCTCCTTTTGTAATATTCATGATTCTACTTTCATCATTGACATGATGTTGGGGGCTACGTTTACGCTTGATATCCGTTTTTAAGTGATTCTTCACATTTCAGTCAAATCACATCTCTCCCTTATGGAGTTGTGGAGAAAGTAGCAGACGTGACGGTCCTCTAGTGGTGAAAAATGTGGACTGCAGAGGCCTCCCCTCCTTCAGCCCAGCCACACTTCAGCTGTCACCCCTGTCCTAAAAACATCTAACCCACTTCGACCAAACAAGCCTCTAAAACAAAATGTCTCTGTGAAATATTTATGGTTGGCTTCCAAGCCATGTGAAATACACTTCACGCCCTAACAAAATGAAAACTATTAACTGGAGCAGAGTGGAAGCCCAGGATAAGAGGCCCTGTTCTTGTGGGTCGTGTGGACAGAGGCCAATTGTCCAGCATGTCAGTGCTTGTAGGTGCCTTTCAACATGGAGCCCCAATGGAGTCCAGTTTCACAGTGAAACCTGAGATGAATGAATGGGACAAGGTGACTTCAACACCTCTGGCCCCAGATTAAGAACAGATAGAGACACAAAGCCAAGTCTCCAAGGTGATAAATCCACTTTATTAGGGATTCCCAGGGCTTCAGTGACCATCAGGAGGCATTCAAATACAGTACAGTTACAGTACAATACAATACACAGTGCAATGTCACTTATAAACACTAGTGCTCATCATACAGTTAGATCATACCCAGGGCCATTTGTGGTGAAGTAGCGGCAGCAAACATGCTACCTACATCAGGTCAAAGTTATCCTGGTCCCAGATCAGTTTGTGCTATCCTGCCAACTCCTATGGTCATTGTAAATAACTATTGGCAAGAGAGCACAAACTGATCTAAGACCAGGCTAGTTGAAAGTGTCAATTGAACAATATTTATCAAATATCACAGTGTTCAGTTCTCAAAACACGTACCAAAAGCCAGAAAATCAACAACCTGTCAATCATGTTTGACACAAAGGAGAAAAACATTACAGTACAATATTAGTTACAGCCTGCCTTTAAAAACACTAGGCCTATTGGTTTGTTTTAAAATGCAGGAGGGAGAGTTCATCAGTGTAAGGTTATAAGGTTATCTCTAAGGAAACTGCCAGAAATAAAGCAGTTCAACGCTGGAGAAAAAAGTGCAAATCGTAAGAAAGTGGTTGTTTTGGAGGGATTGCTGCGCCAAGGTAACCTCTTGCAGGATATGTCAACAGGGCACAAATACATATGAATCGCAATGCATTTCTATGCTGTCCCAATCCTACTATCTCAGCACTATGCTGCCGTCTTGTGCTTCATTAGTTTTGCCTCTTCCACATGCCTTTCTCCACTGTGACCTGGTCACATCATGAGTCAATGTTGTGCTTTTATGATACCATAGCCGTCTCTCTTCTGTATGTCTCTCACTGCAGCCCGACCCTGACAAACACACACACTCTCTGGTTCATGGGTCATTACCTGAACATCAACTATAACAACAGCAACCAACCAGTACGGTAAAACTCTGTTTAGAAACATTAGTATAGGAACCCCTTAGTCTTTTGAACAGGAGATTGAAAATGCAATTACACTTGGCTTTGGGGTGCATATAGAAATGGAGAGAGAAACCCCACATACAATACAGTACACTGCACAAGTCATGCCACGTCACACAGCTACCATATGTGGTGGAAAGCCAGTTTACAACCAGGAAATGACATCATCATGACATCACATGCAATTTTGCCTGTTGGGGATGGTACTGGTGGTGAGATGCAGGAATGTCACTGTGAATGATGCCACTGACTTTAATGAGGTTCCGGTAGCTCATTAGCTTGGTGGAGGTAAGGTGTGCTGGAGGGTCGGGGGTCACCTCTTTCTGGGCATGCTCAGATGAGGAGCGTATCATCACTTCTCATAGGGTACCCGGGCCAGAAGGACCCGCACATTCACTTACTTCAACACATACCTCATAACAACCTCTAAGCCTTTGTTATATACATAACGTTTCAATCCCAAATGGATCTTGGTCAGGTTGCTGTTAACCTGTACAAGCTATGTGTTGGAGTAACTGAGTGGGCAGGCCCTCTACTCCTCTATGTCTCAGATGAGCACCCTGAGCTCCTCGTCAGTCAGCTGGTTGACCTCCATGATCTTCTCCAGCTGTTCAGCGTAGCACGCCATGTCCTGCAAAAAGTGAGGTATCCTCACATGCTCCATCAGCGCCAGGCCTTTCAGACGATCCACGTCCTCGTACGACACCTGGGCAGGCAGGCAGACAGGAACAATCAAGATGGAAATCATGTGAATGTATTTTAGAACAAGCAAAATAAAACAGACAGACAGAAACAATCAAGATGGAATTTGTGCTAATTTAATAAAATAAGGTTTCTATTAAGCAGGGAGTGCCAGTGGCCAACCCCCTCCTGGCAGGCTTTTGTTCCAGCCTTACTCTAACACACCTGGAACTGCCCTGATGAGCAGCTCATTGATGTGTTCGAGCAGGGCAGGAACAAAAGCCTGCATACCAAGTAGCTCTCTAGGGGGTTGGCCACCTGTGCTATACAGATAAGCCTAGGAGGACAGACAGCAGTAACACTGGAAGCACATCTGTGTGAAACACAGAGTCATGTGTTCCCTCCCTATGCCTGAAGTCATTCTTCTTCTCAGGCAGAATCACATGGTCTGCTCTGCTCTCTCATACAGCTGTAGTTACATAAGCTTATTCAACCTGGCATCTCATTCAATTTCATGTGCAAATAAGCATTGTCGTTATGATGAAGGAGAGAGGAAGAGAGGAGAATAATATGAAAGCTGTGCAGTCAAACACATCCAACGTATTGCCTTTGTCTCCTGTCTGCAGTGTAATGAAAACCCTTTGAAGAATAATCATTATGCACAAAAAGGCATAGGATGCAGACCATAGAATAAGAATTGGTTACCTTGTTAGCCGGTTAGGCAGCCTCCTGATAAACCTACTCTAGTCTGACACATTAAACAGACCCCGTTACCCACCTTCCCCAGGGACATGAGCAGCTGGAAGTTAATCCTCTCTCTGTGTCTTAGGATCTTCAGGATGCCGTCCAGGTACACCTGGTCCTTCCTGAAACAGCCTGAAATATACAACAAGCCCATCAAGATGACAGCAGTACGTACTGAAACAAGCTGAAATATACAACAAGCCCATCAAGATGACAGCAATACGTACTGAAACAAGCTGAAATATACTACAAGCCCATCAAGATGAGAGCAGTACGTACTGAAACAAGCTGAAATATACAACAAGCCCATCAAGATGACAGCAGTACGTACTGAAACAAGCTGAAATATACAACAAGCCCATCAAGATGACAGCAGTACGTACTGAAACAAGCTGAAATATACTACAAGCCCATCAAGATGACAGCAGTACGTACTGAAACAAGCTGAAATATACAACAAGCCCATCAAGATGACAGCAGTACGTACTGAAACAAGCTGAAATATACAACAAGCCCATCAAGATGACAGCAGTACGTACTGAAACAAGCTGAAATATACAACAAGCCCATCAAGATGACAGCAGTACGTACTGAAACAAGCTGAAATATACAACAAGCCCATCAAGATGACAGCAGTACGTACTGAAACAAGCTGAAATATACAACAAGCCCATCAAGATGACAGCAGTACGTACTGAAACAAGCTGAAATATACAACAAGCCCATCAAGATGACAGCAGTACGTACTGAAACAAGCTGAAATATACAACAAGCCCATCAAGATGACAGCAGTACGTACTGAAACAAGCTGAAATATACAACAAGCCCATCAAGATGACAGCAGTACGTACTGAAACAAGCTGAAATATACAACAAGCCCATCAAGATGACAGCAATACGTACTGAAACAAGCTGAAATATACAACAAGCCCATCAAGATGACAGCAGTACGTACTGAAACACCCAAGGCCTGGTAGAAAATGCTGACTCCAGTAGGATACAAAGCTAAAGCTAGAGATAAGTGTGTGCCTGCATGCAGGAATGCCTATGTATGGGCGTGTGAACAAATGTGTGTCTGTGTTAGTTACCAGGCTGTGCGGTGTCGCTCTGCCCCCTCTTGGCTCGTACACAGTAGTCCCAGCGTGTGTTGGGTTCCTGGACGAAGCGTCCCAGGCTGTGGAACAGCTGAGAGAAGGACATGCGGCTGGCCTGGTACACAGTGTAGTAGAGCAAGGCAGCCCTCCACAGGGTAGGGTCCTTACGGAACAGGACAGAGTGGATGCTGGCCAGCCCCTCCTCAGTAGGGTTCAAAGGTCGGAGGTTGTGCTTTTTCCTTCCGACTCCGCTGCTCCACGGCTGCTGGGCGTTGTTGATGCCCCGGAAGTAGTGTGTGCCTGGGGAGAGGGCACAGACACAGGAAATGACCACAGTGGCTATATTGCACCAACAGGGTGAAGAGACCCATTGACAATATACTTGGAAGCTGAACTCATCCTCAAAAAAATAACTGTGCTGCTGAGTACAGCAGAACAGACTAGTGGGCCGAGGCAGCACACAGCAAGTTCAGTATTGAGTGGACCAGTACCATGAGTAATGATTGTGTTCATTTAAATGTGCTGTGGTTGAGTATGTGCTTCTTATGAACCAAGACATGTTTTGAACCTAACACTCCTGAGCCATTCTCCGTGATCCAGGAGAAACTCTGTGCATCGAAAGACCCTTGAAAGACATTACTGTTTGGCTGTAATACTGGAAAAACACTGGGATTTGTGCACCTCTTGACAAAACTAAGCATGATAGAGGTATAATGGAGTTATACTACCCACTGATCTCATGTCGTAGCATGCCCTCCAGCCAGTGTTCCCGGGCTGTGGCAATGTTGATGGTCAGAGTAGGCCGGCTGTTCACCACCGTCATGGACGCTCTGGAGAGGAGGTCGTCTGTCACATTGACCACTATCTGACAACAGACAGAGGGAGTGATGTTGAGACTCACTTTATATGGAGCACTATCTGGTAAAGACACCACAGAGAGATATGTAGTTATGGAATGTGTACCTTAATAAGCGCTACGGTACCAAAGCAGGATATGGGGTTACTATGTGAGGAGGGAGCTGTGTGGCGGTTACGTCATATGAGGGAATTGTTCTGATTGGGGTGTGCAGAATGTTAATGTTAAAACATAGCTGACCCAGGATCTGTGGTAAGGGGTACCTTCTACCTTTATCCAGGTAAAAGTTGCCCTTGACCACAGATCTAGGATCAGATTACTCAAGACGCTCTCTCACCTCCCCAATACAGCCCTCCTTTTCCATGTACTTCTTGACCAGGTACCAGATCCGGCCCTTGGTGAGCAAGTTTCCCCCTGTGGCCTGCTCAAACTTCTCATAGTTCCCATACTTCTGGAGGGCCAACTCCATGATACGCACCGCCTGTAGGGAGAGACACAATGACATGCCGTCAACTAACAGACAACATTAGGCTCAAATCTAATGATGGACTCCGGTATTATCTTGGTAAGGATACAGCTATAAAGGCTTGATTCCATTCGAGTGCAACTTGTGTTCAGATAATAATGAGGGAAATAACAAGAACTTGTCTCGTCCTTCAGTTGATTTGTTTGAAGGGACATACTGCATAGAAAACAGCTCCCTATAATTAGGAATTATCGGGGATGGGCAACTTTAATGGGGGTTGGGGACTCTAAAAATCTGAACTCATCATGAGGGGCCACACTTGCCCCTAAGTTTTAGAGTTCATTTTGTGCAATTCCACACATGTTGCCATAGGGTGTAGAGAAAATGCCATTTTACAGCTAATTTCCTACAATTCTACACATTTCACCACAGGGCTTTAATTTGCTCTTGATTACTTCACATTTAGATAGCAGTCCGCTAGAATAACTTAACAATCGACAAATGTTTTGCTGACATGGGCTAATTGAGTGACTATCAGTGACTGATATAACAATAGAAAAACTGTTGATTTTTGAATTCGCACCTTGAGCAGGGCCCTGTGCGCTGCCAGTTGCCCCTCCCTGAGCTATATAAATAGCTCCCTATTGGGAATAGCACTTGGAGTCATTTTGTCCAGTAGCCAGGCTGGGCAGAACAGGTCAGTGCTTTCTCTATTCTCTCTAGTGTGTGTTCAGGGCTGTGGACTAGGCTTAAGAGACAGTCCCTACTCTCTACAGGTCATTAGAGATCATCCTCTCTCTCGCCCCAGCACACATGCCACAGAGATCAAGTAGAGACCAGAAATCAAGTCAGTTCTGTGAAATGTACAGTAACTGGAGTTGTTATGCAATAGTACAATTACCTGTTCACATCACATAGAGTAAATCAGTTTCTAAAGTTGGGCAGATAGCCTAATTTGTGTTTCATCGTTTATTTAAGTTTAATAACAGTTCATTCTGATCATGGAGTATGTAACAAAAAAGGTGTCCTTTTCTACATTAAATCTACATCAGTAGAATGAATGGACACACAGTTGTACATACTGGGAGTGTGTAAAACAAGACTGGTGCCAGGAGTGGAAGAAAGAAAACATGATAGCACAAACTGCAATATCCTCCACAGGATCACTTTACAGTGCATTTCCTGTAGTCTTCACTCAACTAAAGAGGCTGCCATATGTTACTATCAGTATACTAGTGTTACCCAGGTAGCTAGTATGCAACAGAACACCTCAGGGGATGCTACTAAGTTCAAACCGCACTCGAAACACTAGACCAGACTACATTTTATTAATTCTACAGAACTATAATTTAGACAGAGGCCTATCTATTACAATCCTTGTGATTTACAGTAGTACTCATTACTTTAAAGCATAAACCTCGGGCCTTTTATTGGAAACGTATTTGTCCCTCAATTCATTCTTGTAGCTCTGCTAACTATCTATGTATCGTACAAAGATGTGCATTCCTATTCATGTATCCATTAAGCTTTTACGGCGTCTGATTTCTCTTGTCTTTCCTGTTGGCGTAATCACAACATGACTTTTAACATACTCAACTATTGATCTGTCGGTAGAGTAGCTTGTTGGATATCTGCCCAGAATAAGGGCTAATGTGGATATCCATTTGATACATACTAATGTGGATAGATATTTTCTGCCTCAACCCTACAGCTCAGACAGAGAGAGCACTGGTGTCTTTTTCTATCTCCTGACTGGTGTGCTAAGCTGGAGTTTTAAAGCAAGTTTTTCCCAAATAATCCATCCAATCTTGTCTGACAGGATTTGTCTGCTACCTGGTTGCGTGGCTTTCACTGAGTGGCCAGATTTACTTCAGCTCAGTCTACCTCTTGCCTTTGCTGAAAATAGTTGTATAAAACCTGTGTCCCATTCCTGGCCTTACACTTACCTGTGACAGTAATTGACATGGTAGTTCACTCCCCACCTCTCCACTGTGTTAGCTGATGTGTAGGTAGATTTCTGGTTTAAAATGGCCGAAAAGTGCTATTAATTCATTAACATGGGTCTCACCTGTGTCAGAAAGCGGTCGGAGGCGTTGTTGTGGCGAGCCAGCACCAGCGGAGACACAGGGTTGCTGTACTCAAACTGAGGATTGTAGCTGAAGTCCGACTTGAAGAACTTCACCTTCTCCTTCTCCACGTTGGACGGCTTGATGGCAGTGAGGATGCAGAGCTTCTTGACCCCGGCGTTCTCCCCTTCCCGTATCACCCCTCCTCTGGGCAGAGAGGGCAGCTTGGTACGGGGTGAGCTGGTGAAGCATGTTTTCCGGGGCCGGGAGACAGGGCTGGGGGACAGGCACGTGGTGCTACCCAGGACCTTGATGCTGTGGGCTGGCTTGGGCCCGCTGGGGAAGCCCCCTGAGGCGGAGGAGAAGACATGGTGGTGGGAGGAGAGCCTGGTGTCTCCGCTGCCCTGCTGGCCCAACAGTAACAGAGGAGTTACAGACGGATGGCGGTGGCTGTCGTGTGACCTGCAGGTTGTAGAGGCACATCTCACAGTCTTCTTGGGCCTGCGGTACGGGGAGTGCTTGGGGCTCTGTCTCTCCTCCTCCTCGGCCTGCAGGAGTACATTGTAGCTGCTGGTTCCCGTGGTGAAGAGGTCCTTGAGGATGCTGGAGGACAGCTTCTCCAGGCACACCTGAGTGGGGCTCACAGGCCGCTTGTCTGGCACCCTGGGGCTCGAGTACTTCTTAGAGATCTCCATCTCTACCGGCACCATCGAGCTAAGGAGGAACTTCTTAGACTGCTCCATCTCTGGCCAATGGAGCCTTTCTGAAACAACAAGTGATGATGACTGACCGAGGGTTGAGTCAGTAATGCTGACGCAGCAGCTTACTTATTTTAGATTCTCTCACTCACTCGCTGAACAGTACCTACATAGAATAATCCTCTTACAGAACAAGACACAGAGGAGTGTCTTCAGTCTGCAGCCAGTTCAGCTCTAAAGCTAGACTTATGTGAATTGTGTCATGTGTGCGTGTGTTGTTCAGAGAACCCTAACAGAGGATTATTCAATAGCTCAGAAGGTGATATCATCGGTTTGGGTTTGCAGTGCAACACTGACTCAATCAGCCTCGGGCAATAAAGGCTGCTACTATCCTCCTCCCCTTCATACAATCACAGTGCATAGACCTTAAATGGACATATCCAACATACTCTGCAGTTACAGCTTTATAGCAATTGTATCAGCAGTCCTTAGTGGGACTAGCAACTATGCTTCATTGATTTCTCTATGCACAAAGCAGTCAGTTATGATGTAGGCCTAGTCACCTAATTATTCCCATCATGTCTCCAGAGTCTGACAGGGTAGCAGCCCTTGTGCAGAGCCTTGTGTCCTGACCTCCAGTGGGATGGCTGGATGACCAGGAGCATCATCACACTCTGTATAACCACTCTGTTCAGACAGGAGCGCTGATGTGGAAGTCATGCAACCACTGCACTAACAACACAACCACTTCAGGGCTTCAGCAGATCACATGGCAACAACAGATTTGAAAACAAACCATTCCAGATAACATTGCCAAGCTGAATCATTCCAAAAGATAAGGGAGTCAGTAGCTGGTCACAGAACAAATACATTAAGAATGGATAAATATCCCTTTTGACCATGTCAATGTTTTCTGCTTTATTACAGCAACAGGTGTCTTTTGCAGTTCTTCTACAAAATAATTGTCGTGGTGCACTGCAAAATAGCTTCGATTTTTGAGGAAGTATAGTACCGACAAGTAATGCAGTACAATAGCTACTGGAAGTTAGAATGATTATTTAGACTGTTATAACAATTTGGCTGTACTTTTATATAGCTATTTATTTGAATGTGTGATTTTATTTAAAGTGACGTTGGGCGTCTTGAAAAGCGCTTAAAAAAATATTATTATTAAGCATGTAATTACTTTATGACAGCTTTGTAATTATGTCTAAAATAACATTTGCAGAATGATAGGAAAATGGAGCATATATGCAACACAACTGTTATAGCCCTAATAACGAAGACACTTTAAAATCATCATAAAGTATGCTTAGCTACATAACAGTAACCAATAAAGCATTGTATCTGTTTGAAGTTCCGTGTGTTTCTGTTGCTGCCGGCGTTCTGACCAGGTTGGACATATTCAAGTGAATTCAAGGCATAACACAGATCAAGTGCATACATACCAGTGACGTTTATTGATTCGAGCATCCTCTGAGACTTTGTTCTGCGGACAAACACTTGACAACGTCTTCCAAGCAAAAAACATTAGCTTGCTATTATAGCTAGCAATTAACGTTAGCTAGCTAACAAGCTTGCCAACAGTCACTAACCTAACCTAGCTCGCTAGTTAGCTAGGTCAAACTGAACACGACTAGCTGGCTATGGTCGATAACAGCAGCTACCCCAGCTAGCAGAGAGCGTCCTCCGTTGAGCTCCTCGGCATCAGTCGTGTCGCTGTAGTTCTGGAGCTGTGACAAGATACGAGCTGTTTCCATGGTGCCCCGGCAACGTCACACAGAAACACTTGTGCTTCTGTGAGATTGTTATTTTCAGTAAAAATAAGAGACAAGATTGTTTGTGTCATTATAGTTTATACATAGTTTATACTAATGTATCGCTGAATATAGAGCCTTGAATGTGCAGGATACAGCTAAGTAAGCTGTCCCATGGCTTTGTGTGGTTGAGAGAAAGTACAATCGACAGACAGACAGACTAACTATTCTGTTCTATTCTAGATATATATATATATAGAAAAATTCAGCTGACCAGATTCAGAGATATTTCTCTACATGTGACATCGGCTCTAAATGGTCTCTATGTACTGTGTGTGTGTGTGTGTAATGTTTACTGTTCATTTCTGATTTCAAATCCAGTTGTATTAGCCACATGCGCAGAATACAACAGGTGTAGGTAGACCTTACAGTGAAATTCTTACTTAAGAGCCCCTAGCCAACAGGGGGGGTAGCCATTTGACTAGATGTTCAAAAGTCTTATGGCTTGGGGGTAGAAGATGTTTAGAAGCCTCTTGGACCTAGACTTTGTTATTTCACTTTGGTTTATTATCTATTTCACTTGCTTTGGCAATGTAAACATATGTTTCCCATGCCAATAAAGCCCTTTGAATCGAATTGAGAGTGAAACTTGAATCTGATTGGCTATAATGCGTCTGTCTACGCCCATTGTGTTCATCATTGGCTGTTTCGTGAATCCTGCGCGATTCCAACCGTCGGAGTCTGCGCAGTGAACAAAGCGCTGAAATTCAAATCTTGAACAGATGTTTCTTAAAATAAAAAAAAACAGGAACGGAGGCGACTGGTTTGGAGAAACGTCAGCTCATAAACTTTCCGCGTTTGTGGAATTAGGATAGATAAACGATCATTATTTAATATAGCTAAGTCAGTAGATTTGAACAAAGAAACTATTATCGGAATGGATCCGTTTACCGAGGTGAGTGCACATTTTCTTTATTTTATCTACTATAGCTAATAAGTAATGGTTAACATTAGCTAGCTAACGTTAGCTACCATGCCATGGCCAGCTAATGTTATCTATCAAAAACAATTTGCTTGTTGCATTGCATTAAGATGTTAAACTGGTTTGATAACCAAAATACTAAGTGACTGTCATTAAACTACATATTTGTAGCACTGAAATAATGTTGTAAAACATGCATGCAAGCTGGCGTTAATCGCATGTTAACTTAGTGGGCGTTAGGTAGCTGTTAACTACCTCGTTCATTTGTTCTTCAACAAAAGGGAATTTAAATATTTTGTTAACTAGCTAAAACTGGCCGATTTCAAATGTATAACCTCAACTGAAAGTTGTTGGAAACGTTGCATGTTAGATAGCCAAGTCAGCTGTTATAGAAGTTACATCTAAACCCTGACACCTTCCGTAGCTCCTGTTCTGAAGGTATTTTTCCTCTTCATATAATGCTGTACGTTACATGCCCGCATAAAGCAGTCGGGTGATTCTTCTTGTCAACAAGCCCCTCCCTTAACGTGCGAGCAGAGAGAGAGAGAAATCTACAATTCCCTTATTGGGAATGAATGAATGAATGGATTCCATTCTCCCCAGGACAAGTTGGAGCTTGGAATAGTTCCTTTAGTCAAAACTACTATGACAAAATTAAGAGTTTGAATATGAATACAGGAATTAACGTTAGTGTTTTCAGTTACACTGTGTTTTAACCTTAATTTCCATACAGCAGCTGCATGACAATTTCACTATCAATTTGACCAAATGCACCATGAGGACTAGCTAGATTTCATTTTCAAATTCACCCTGGTTTGGTACTGGTTGTGTTCCATGACAACTCAGATATAGAAGAAGCAGCGGCCATCGGCAGTATACAAAATCCCTCAAATTTCCACTCCAACCAATAGAAAGGCCTCGGGAGATTTCAAATCCAGTAGCCACAACATGACCGGGGTGGCTCATTCCTAAGGAATGACGACCACTTTAACAAGTTTTCCACAAAGCCTGGCCGGGTGAGAGAGCTGTTAAGGGAACTCTGAAACAGGCAGGAATGTGTTTTCTTGCACTGTAGCAGCCAGGGCTCTGGCCCAGGGCAATAAATCATGCCTCAGGACTGTTTGCCTTGGACTGGGGGGCCAGCTAGGGTTTTAGTGTACAGATGAGAAGAACAGACATGACATGAGGAGGCCAGGGAGAATAAGTTTAGAGGCAATGACAGCCTTTTATCGCCTTCAGACCCAGTAGTTTTTGTTGACCCTGTGATGTGGACGAAAACGTTTTCACTATTTGAAAGCCATAGACCCCCTCCATCCACTGTTCACTATGGGTTCAATAAAATAGAACAGAAAGGAAAAGATACTAAAATGGCACCAACTTAAAGGGCAACTCCACCACTTTTCAACCTCATGTTCATTATCTCCAGCACCAAACCAATGTCTACATATGTGAAAACAGTGCGTTTCTGATGATGTGGTTAAAAAGATGAGAAGGTCCTAATCAATGTTTCTCTGTGATATCAGGGTAGAATTTAAACATAAGAAAGTGATTTCAAAACCTGCAACGAGTTTCTAGCCAGAGGGAGTGTATTTTCTTGCCCACCACATCACTGCAAATCTGTGTTTGAAAATAACTGCCATTGGGTAGAACTCTTTAAAGGTATATTTTTCTAGAAATTTGCCACTAAGTTACAGTACCAGTCAAAAGTTTGGACACACCTACTCAAGGGGTTTTTATTTATTTTTTACTATTTTCTACATTGTAGAATAATAGTGAAGACATCAAAACTATGAAATAATACATGGAATCATGTAGAAACCAGAAGGGTGTTAAACAAATCAAAATATACATATTTGAGATTCTTCAAAGTAGCTACCCTTTGCACACTCTTGGCATTCTCTCAACCAGCTTCATCAGGTATTCACCTGAAATGCATTTCAATTAACAGGTGTGCCTTAAGTTAATTTGTGGATTTTTTTCCCTTAATGCGTTCAAGCCAATCAGTTGTGACAAGGTAGGGGTGGTATAGAGAAGATAGGCCTATTTAGTAAAAGACCAAGTCCATATTATGGCAAGAACAGCCAAAATAAGCAAAGAGAAATGACAGTCCATCATTACTTTGAGACATGAAGGTCAGTCAATCCGGAACATTTCAAGAACTACAAGTGCAGTCGCAAAAACCATCAAGCACTATGATGAAACTTGCTCTCGTGAGGACCGCCACAGGAAAGGAATTCCCAGAGTTACTTCTGCTGCAGAAGATGAGTTCATTAGTTACTAGCCTCAGAAAGCGGCAATTAACTGCACCTCAGATTGCAGACCAAATAAATGCTTCACAGAGTTCAAGTAACAGACACATCAATTGTTCAGTGTGAATCAGCCTTCATTGTCAAATTGCTGCAAAGAAACCACTACTAAAGGGCTCCAGTAAGAAGTGACTTGTTGGGGCCAAGAAACATAAGCAATAGACATTAGACCGGTGGAAATTTGTCCTTTGGTCTGATGAGTCCAAATTTGAGATTTTTGGTTCCAACTGCCGTGTCTTTGTGAGACGCATTTTAGATTCTTCAAAGTAGCTATTATTTGCCTTGATGACAGCTTTGCACACTCTTGGCATTCTCTCAACCAGCTTCACCTGGAATGCTTTTCTAACAGTCTTGAAGGAGTTCCCACAAATGCTGAGCACTTGTTGGCTGCTTTTCTGTTACTCTGCTGTCCAACTCATCCCAAACCATCTGATGCACTCCTTCTTGGTCAAATAGCCCTTACACGGCCTGGAGGTGTGTTGGGTCATTGTCCTGTTGAAAAACAAATGATAGTCCCACTAAGCGCAAACCAGATGGAATGGCATATCACTGCAGAATGCTGTGTTAGCCATGATTGTTGTGTGCCTTGAATTCTAAATAAATCAGTGACACCAGTAAAGCACCCCCACACATCACAATTCCTCCCCCATGCTTCACTGTGGGAACCACGCATGCAGAGATATCCGTTCACCTACTCTGCATCTCACGGCGGTTGCAACCAAAAACCTCAAATTTGGACTCATCAGACCAAAGAACAGAGCCTCTCAGAGCCTGGTTACTCTCTAGGTTTCTTCCTAGGTTCTGGCCTTTCTAGGGAGTTTTCCCTAGCCACCGTGCTTCTACACCTGCATTGCTTGCTGTTTGGGATTTTAGGATGGGTTTCTGTATAGCACTTTGTGACATCGGCTGATGAAATAAATGTGATACTCTATGTAGACATAGGGCTGGGCGATGTGGCCTAAACATCTAGATAAAATAATAAATAAATAAAAAATAGATTTTTACATTTGATTTTACTTATGGGCAATCCAAAATATCAAGATTTGTGAAATTTTAAATGTAAAATGCACTGTATTCAAAAAGTCAGCAATAATCTATTAATTCAGGTCTTGTGAAATTATGCCTAGGTTAAGAGTAAGCCTTCCACAACCATACAACCCACTAATAATTTGTTGCAATAATCACTGATCTGACTTTCAAGTACCCTTTTGTTTACACATTTTACCAGAACCATGCATAGTGGACCAACTTTTTGTAGCAGGCATTATGGAAAATGAACACAGGTCTCATAAACAATCTCTCAAGCAACAGCCCACATGCTCGTGAGTAGCAAGCAGATCTTTATATTTCAAGTATAGGATCTTGGATCTATTTGCTAGCTAACAAGATGGAACAGGTAAGAAGAGTGGCGGGGGCGTATGCCTCATGACTAACGAGACATGGTGTGATGAAGGAAACATACAGGAACTCAAATCCTTCTGTTAACCTGATTTAGAATTCCTCACAATCAAATGTAGACCGCATTATCTTCCAAGAGAATTCTCCTCGATTATAATCACAGCCGTATATATCCCCCCCAAGCAGACACATCGATGGCTCTGAACGAACTTTATTTAACTCTTTGCAAACTGGAAACCATTTATCCGGAGGCTGCATTCATTGTAGCTGGGGATTTTAACAAAGCTAATCTGAAAACAAGACTCCCTAAATTTTTACCAGCATATCGATTGCGCAACCAGGGGTGGTAAAACCTTGGATCATTGTTACTCTAACTTCCGCGACGCATATAAGGCCCTGCCCCGCCCCCTTTCGGAAAAGCTGACCACGACTCCATTTTGCTGATCCCTGCCTACAGGCAGAAACTAAAACAAGAGGCTCCCACGCTGAGGTCTGTCCAACGCTGGTCAGACCAAGCTGACTCCACACTCCAAGACTGCTTCCATCACGTGGACTGGGACATGTTTCGTATTGCGTCAGATGGAAATATTGACGAATACGCTGATTCGGTGTGCGAGTTCATTAGAACGTGCGTCGAAGATGTCGTTCCCATAGCAACGATAAAAACATTCCCAAACCAGAAACCGTGGATTGATGGCAGCATTCGCGTGAAACTGAAAGCGCGAACCACTGCTTTTAATCAGGGCAAGGTGTCTGGTAATATGTCCGAATATAAACAATGCAGCTATTCCCTCCGCAAGGCTATTAAACAAGCTAAGCGTCAGTACAGAGACAAAGTGGAATCTCAATTCAATGGCTCAGACACAAGAGGCATGTGGCAGGGTCTACAGTCAATCACGGACTACAAGAAGAAACCCAGCCCAGTCACGGACCAGGATGTCTTGCTCCCAGGCAGACTAAATAACTTTTTGCCCGCTTTGAGGACAATACATTGCCACTGACACGGCCTGCAACGAAAACATGCGGTCTCTCCTTCACTGCAGCCGAGGTGAGTAAGACATTTAAACGTGTTAACCCTCGCAAGGCTGCAGGCCCAGACGGCATCCCCAGCCGCGCCCTCAGAGCATGCGCAGACCAGCTGGCCGGTGTGTTTACGGACATATTCAATCAATCCCTATACCAGTCTGCTGTTCCCACATGCTTCAAGAGGGCCACCATTGTTCCTGTTCCCAAGAAAGCTAAGGTAACTGAGCTAAACGACTACCGCCCCGTAGCACTCACTTCCGTCATCATGAAGTGCTTTGAGAGACTAGTCAAGGACCATATCACCTCCACCCTACCTGACACCCTAGACCCACTCCAATTTGCTTACCGCCCAAATAGGTCCACAGACGATGCAATCTCAACCACACTGCACACTGCCCTAACCCACCTGGACAAGAGGAATACCTATGTGAGAATGCTGTTCATCGACTACAGCTCGGCATTCAACACCATAGTACCCTCCAAGCTCGTCATCAAGCTCGAGACCCTGGGTCTCGACCCCGCCCTGTGCAACTGGGTTCTGGACTTCCTGACGGGCCGCCCCCAGGTGGTGAGGGTAGGCAACAACATCTCCTCCCCGCTGATCCTCAACACGGGGCCCCACAAGGGTGCGTTCTGAGCCCTCTCCTGTACTCCCTGTTCACCCACGACTGCGTGGCCACGCACGCCTCCAACTCAATCATCAAGTTTGCGGACGACACAACAGTGGTAGGCTTGATTACCAACAACGACGAGACGGCCTACAGGGAGGAGGTGAGGGCCCTTGGAGTGTGGTGTCAGGAAAATAACCTCACACTCAACGTCAACAAAACTAAGGAGATGATTGTGGACTTCAGGAAACAGCAGAGGGAACACCCCCCTATCCACATCGATGGATCAGTAGTGGAGAGGGTAGCAAGTTTTAAGTTCCTCGGCATACACATCACAGACAAACTGAATTGGTCCACTCACACTGACAGCGTCGTGAAGAAGGCGCAGCAGCGCCTCTTCAACCTCAGGAGGCTGAAGAAATTCGGCTTGTCACCAAAAGCACTCACAAACTTCTACAGATGCACAATCGAGAGCATCCTGGCGGGCTGTATCACCGCCTGGTACGGCAACTGCTCCGCCCTCAACCGTAAGGCTCTCCAGAGGGTAGTGAGGTCTGCACAACGCATCACCGGGGGCAAACTACCTGCCCTCCAGGACACCTACACCACCCGATGTTACAGGAAGGCCATAAAGATCATCAAGGACATCAACCACCCGAACCACTGCCTGTTCACCCCGCTATCATCCAGAAGGCGAGGTCAGTACAGGTGCATCAAAGCTGGGACCGAGAGACTGAAAAACAGCTTCTATCTCAAGGCCATCAGACTGTTAAACAGCAATCACTAACATTGAGTGGCTGCTGCCAACACACTGTCATTGACACTGACCCAACTCCAGCCACTTTAATAATGGGAATTGATGGGAAATGATGTAAATATATCACTAGCCACTTTAAACAATGCTACCTTATATAATGTTACTTACCCTACATTATTCATCTCATATGCATATGTATATACTGTACTCTAGATCATCGACTGCATTCTTATGTCACTAGCCACTTTAACTATGCCACTGTTTACTTTGTCTACATACTCATCTCATATGTATATACTGTACTCGATACCATCTACTGTATGCTGCTCTGTACCATCACTCATTCATATATCCTTATGTACATATTCCTTATCCCCTTACACTGTGTATAAGACAGTAGTTTTGGAATTGTTAGTTAGATTACTTGTTGGTTATCACTGCATTGTTGGAACTAGAAGCACAAGCATTTCGCTACACTCGCATTAACATCTGCTAACCATGTGTATGTGACAAATAAAATTTGATTTGATTTGAAAGTTGAATTGTTATGAACACACCGTTCTGTTAGTCTCCAACTGTTTGAACAGCATGTTAGCCTGTCCACTTTGTTCAGATGTTGAAATCAAGTGGCCTACCTTATTTCTCAGAATGAGTTGCCAATTCCTTATGTTTTTTTATGCTTATTGCACATTTACAGACTAGACAGCTACTATAACAGTCTGTGGCTAAAATGCTTCTAGTTGTATGTTGGACTGAGCATCAGAAACGTAGCATGAATTTTCCAGAATCCGTGTTCATTGATACTCCCGTTTTAGTGCGGTCTGCTCTGGAGGAGTTGGAATTTGAGGAGTTGATAAATAAAAAGGCTTTTAGTAATGTTAAATGATCCTTTATTACAGTAAAATGTCTTCATCTGTTTGTGTCCATATGACCGATTCTGTTGGACCAAACGTCAAATGCAAATAGTAAGTTGAAAGAAGTGATCGTTCATATTTGTTACTGTGAGTGGGATGGGCTTGGTGTGCATGTGTAATTGGGAAGATGCTCAGTAACGGTAGAAGGGGCGAAGGAGACGAGACCAAAAAGACTTGAGAACAGGCGAACATAAACGCGCATCAAAAATGTTTACACAATATGGAATATCGCACAAAAACATGCATTAGAATTAATCAAATGAATTTGATATCACCCAGCCCTATGTAGACACTGGTTGGGTGTTGGAGATCAATGAATGAGGTTGAAAAGTGGCGGAGTTGCACTTTTACAATGGTGTGGAATGTCCCTCAGGATGTCACTTTTATGTGCTAGTCAATGCTGACTGGACAGTACGATGGCTACTACTAAGTCCTGTTCTGATTAGATTCAATCAAATTAGAAAATAAGAGAAAATGCACGCAGTGCTCTAAATGTAAATATGTCATAATGAAGTATTGTTTTTCTTCCCTGTTCAGAAACTCCTGGAGAGGACCCGTGCTCGCAGGGAGAACCTGCAGAAGAAAATGGCAGAGAGGTCCACTGCTTCCAACAGACAGATGGCCAAGAGGGCTAGGGAGCCTCTGGCTGAGACCTGCAACAGCCTGGTCACAGAGCCTGTCGTCGACAAAGGTAAGGAAGGCTTTCCTACAAAAAGATCATGCATTTTATGTTGTATCCCTTTGAGAATAAAAGTGTATCAATTATTATTTGCGAGCGCAGTGCTCCCTCTGGTTGCGAAAGTGAATATAGCGTAGATTAGTTTTGTTTTATTTGAAACCCCAGATGGTTCCATTAGCCTTCAGGAAGTGGTTGAACTTCCTGACCTGCATGTGCAGAGCTTTCCATACAGGAAGCTTGACTGTTGAAACTGCTCAGAGAATGATGTGATCAAATCAGAATGGGATGTGTCTAGTCTTGCAGCTTTCCCGGTGCTGTATACAAAAATAGACAAAATGATGACGTTTCAGATTGTCTGTATATCAAATACTTATATTCATTTTATGGATTGGAACTCTTCCAGTGTGTAAACTTAACTCGTGGTGTTTCTTACTTGTCCCCCAGGCCCCCAACATTCCACCAAGCACTCTCCCTCCAAGCGGAGTCGTTCAGGTGAACTTGACAAGCCCACCATTATTGGTGAGGAGAACAGGGAGCCTGCAATGCCTCCTCTCACCCTGACCCCTACTCTGTCAGATCCCCAGACTGACCGGAAGCCCCCAACGGGCCCAGCCAGCATTCTCTCTGCCTCTTCTCTAGAGAGGGTGGATGTCTGCCCTGCTCTTCCCGTTCCTGAACCAGAACCCATGGTGGCAACACGGCTTGTCCCAGAGCAGGTCAGGGCCACGGAGGTAGAGCGCCCTGCCCCAAAACCAGAGAAGGTGGCTGTGAGTGCTGCTCCACAGAGGACCAGGGATGTGGAGGTGGTGCCTAGTAGCACAGTTCTTCAGAGGAACAGAGAAGAGCAGAGGGAGGCTCCTACCTCCTCCACCCCTGCTGCCATGAAGTCTCGCCTGGCCAGACTAGCTGAACAGAGGCATTACTGGGACTCTGAAGGTAAGGAGCATGATCTTTTCACTAGCTTGATCATTTCATTTGTACATGCAGCACCTGCTTAACCATTTATAGATGACCTGGAAAAACATTTTTTTATGCAACTTCTAATATCAGTTTTGAATTATACTACAACAATCATACTAAACAGTGTTTTGGGCTGACAAATTTGAATATCTATGTTTTTCCTTCCAAGTTACCTCTGAGGTTCCAGACATCCCAGCAGCTCTGTCCCCAGTGAAGAACCAGACCCAGCCGATGCAGGCCGTAGCCCCAGTCCCCACACCCGTCCATGCTGCTGCGTCCTCAGAGGCCCCTGTAGGCAGGAAGGGTCGGCTGGCCAACCTCGCAGCCACCATTGGGTCCTGGGAGGATGACCTCAGCCACGCGGCCCCTCGCAGCAGCAGAGACAATGCACAAGAGAAGCCTGGTAGTGTCACTAACGCCACCCCTGCTTGGAGGAGAGAGGCTGGTGCTGGAGCCAAACCCACCTCTGCTGCTGCAGACTGTCCACAAATGACTCAGTCATCAAACAGAAAGCCTGCTCTGGATTCCAACCAGGTGAGTCACTAATCAATCAAATGTATTTATAAAGCCCTTTTTACTTCAACCGATGTCACAAAGTGCTATACAGGAACCCAGCCTAAAACCCCAAGCAGCAAGTAATGCCGATTTAGAAGCACGATGGCTTGGAAAAACTCCCTAGAAAGGCAGGAACCTAGAGAGGAACCAGGCTCTGAGGGGTGGCGAGTCCTCTTCTGGCCGTGCCGGGTGGAGATTATAACAGAACATAGCCAAGATGTTCAAACGTTCATAAATGACCAACAGGGTCAAATAATAATAATAATCACAGTGGTTGTAGAGGGTGCAACAGGTCAGCACCTCAGGGGTTCATGTCAGTTGGCTTTTCATAGCCGATCATTCAGAGTTTGAGACAACGGGTGCAGTAGAGAGCGAGAGAGTCGAAAACAGCAGGTCCAGGAAAAGGTAGCACGTCCGGTGAATAGGTCAGGGTTCCATAGCCGCAGGCAGAACAGTGAAAACTGGAGCAGCAGCACGACCAGGTGGACTGGGGACAGCCAGGAGTCATCAGGTAGTCCTGAGGCATGGTCCTAGGGCTGAGAGATTTTTTTTTTCTCACACCAGATAAGATGGGAGAAATACTCCAGATATAACACTGACCCTAGCCCCCCGACGTGTAAATACAACAGTTGACTTAGTTACTAATCATAATGTTCCTAACTGTATGTCAATGCATGGGAGAAACTGATTCTATACAGCCATTTTGATATGTATTGGTGATGCTTTGCAAGAAAGCGGTGTGCAATAACTTATTTTAAATAGTTATGTTTCAACGCACATGCATAGGACTTTGAGATTTACTGAACAGTTTGGTTAATTATTTCCCTCTTGCATTTCTTCAGCAGCCTGTCCACTCCCCAGTCAAGTCCACCAGAGCATTTCCCCCCAGCCCTCAGAAGACTGAAGTACATGAAGCCAGCCCAGCTCTACGGACAGGCAGAGGTCTCCCCTCTCCTGTATCCAGTCCCCAGAGGAGTTACCAGGGGAGAGCCTCAGCCTTCACCCCCAGCCCCAAGAAAGGTGCTCTCTCCTCAGCCTCACCTGTGCCTCAGAGCCCCCTGAAGAACCAGGCCCTGTCCCAAGCCATGGAGGTCAACCGTAGCCCCGAGAAGCCAGAACTCCCCACACAGCCCTCTACCATCGTGCCCACTGGACCCTCTGTCCTGCAGACCAGGGAGAGGTTCCCCAAGGAGACCACCCCGGCCACTCCCCTGCAGCAGAGAGGCACCGCTGGAGCAACTGGACCATCTGTCCTGCAGACCAGGGAGAGGTTCACAGGTTCAGCAGAGAAGCTGAGACTGGACCATCTGTCCTGCAGACCACTCCCTGCAGCAGAGAGGCACCGCTGGAGCAACTGGACCATCTGTCCTGCAGACCAAGGAGACCACCCCGGCCACTCCCCTGCAGCAGAGAGGCACCGCTGGAGCAACTGGAACTCCAGGTGAGCGAGAATTAGCACTCAACTTAGCTTTGTTGTGTTTCCTACGCTAAAGTCGACAGCTTATTAGGATGTTCTGAAATATCAGATGTTTTAATACACCGTCTCTGCTCATTTGACAATTGCTGGTCAAACCATTGCTGGTTTCAAACATGTGTATGTCCACTTCCATTGTCCTCCAAGAGTTACTGAATATTTTCTATTCTATTTCCAGCAGATGTCAAGTCGTTCATGGAGCGTTTTGGGGAGAGGTGCCAGGAGCGTTCTGGCCTGAGTTCCCCTGCTACCTGCCATGGAGCAGCCACTCGTAACCCAAACATAGTGAACCCGTCTGGGGCAGGCCTGGCTGGTCGTACCCCTGTAGTGAGCCAGCCTGTGACCCCCAACACCAGGCTGGTGCAGGAGAGGCTGAGAGGTGCCCAGGCTGCCAACACTGCCACCACTGCCCTTGCACAGAAACAGAAACAGGTATGTACAGTTCACTTTATTTACCTAGACCATCTACCTTAATGTCTTTAGTTTTGCCTTTGTACAGCACTTAGGTGTTTCTTTTTGTAATAAATAGCTTTATTTTAATTTTTTTATTACATTTATGACATTTGTTTTGTGACCAGACTGATGGAAAGTAGTCCTTTTCTTGTTCTTTATTGCAGGAGCGTGAGTCAGAACTGGCTCAGATTCGTAACCGTTTCCAGAAAGGGAACAACATTTGGAAGAACAAGGAGGAGGTGGCAGACACCAAGAAACTCACACAGGCCAAGGTTGGTGGGGAAGTATATTTCTTTCGGTCCCACTTGGACAAAACTTAATATCTGCAGACTGGTGTATGATGGACGACTGCAAGCATTTATGAAGGAAATGTTATTGAGCCTGTAATAATTTCTCTCAGGATCTGATTGAGCATCCTGAGGAGAGAGGGCCTGTTGTCTCACAGCCTGATGAGCCAACAGCTTCCCCTCTGGATAGCCTGAATGCTGCACCCAAGAAACCTTCTGAGGAAGAAACACAGGAGGAGGAATCGGGTACTGTATTTACTGAGTACACTACTTGATCATACTGATTTGGCTTTCTTAAGATTACACTGATCATAGAGGTCTTCGGATGCTTTAATTGGATGCTTTAATCGGAAGTTTTCTGTCATTAACAAACTTAATCAGAGCAGTCCCCCTTATAGTTTAAGTGATGGTGTCACGGTAACATTCCACTCACTATTGTCTCACTGCAGATGAAGAAGAGAGTCATGAGATGGAGATGAAAGTGGACCAGTCCAACAACTCTGAGATCAACAACTTTGATGGGTTCCATGACCAGATTGAGGAGCTGAGTGGTGAGGAGGGTGAAGGAGAAGAGGAAGATAAACTGAACATCTCCTCGATGTCCATCCTGGCCCCCTTCTCTGAGTCGGTGGCTGCTGTGATCAAGAGCCCAGTAAGGAAGATGATGGTGAGTTAGTACAAAGCTGGAAACCAAATGCTAAGCATACAAAGTATAATAATCTTTCAGCTATTTAATGTATTGGACTGCTTTTGAATGGACGCGTGTCATATTTTGTTTGTGCCCATGAACTAATGTCATGGCTAATAATGACATTTTTGGGCCAACCTAATACATCTATGTATATCCCTGCCCAGACGTCGACCCCAGCCAGTTCATTCAACGCTAAGAGCCAGACTCCTGATATTGTTTCCAGACCCAGTAAGTTCCAAAGGGCTCGCTTGCTCCGGGCTGGGTCATCAGACAGCCTAGAGACAGACGAACATGAGGACCACAACCTGCCCTACAGGTAACCAACCACTCAACGCCACATATCCTAACTGGTGCCTTAGTGACTTGATGGTATCTCTAATGTAACTGTCTGAGTTTCACCCCTTCAAATGATACGTCAACTACTTTTTTTTATTTGTCATTTTAGTTTCACTGAGTTCAAGATACGACCCCTAACTATTTTCTCTTAGGTCGTTCAGACTCTTGTATCCAGTTAACACTCTGATACTTGTTCACTCTCTACATGTGTTTTCCTTTCTCTTCTAGTATTGATGCGTACAGGTCGACCAGGATCAAGGAGAGTACTGAGAGGCCCTGTGTGAAGCAGGTCATCGTGAAGGAGGACGTGTCTCGGAGAGCAGCAGAGGAGCCCAGGAGCCAAGGACACACCAGCATCAAACAGAAGATGAAGGTAAAGGCATGACAGACCGGTCGTGACAACAGACTGCTCCAAAACCGCCATAAAAAAGCCAGGGGCTGGCAGAATCATTTTGTGGGGGTGCTTTGCTGCAGGAGGGACTGGTACATTTCACAAAATAGATTGCATCATGAGGCAGAAAAATTACGTGTATATATTGAAGCAACATCTCAAGACATGAGTCATGAAGTTCAAGCTTGGTCGCAAATGGGTCTTCCAAATGGACAATGACCCCAAGCATACTTCCACAGTTGTGGCAAAATGGCTTAAGGACAACAAGGTCAAGGTATTGGCCATCACAAAGCCCTGACCTCAATCCCATAGAAAATTTGTGGGCAGAACTGAAAACTCAGTTATACCAGCTGTCAGGACGAATGGGCCAAAATTCACCCAGCTTATTGTGGGAAGCTTGTTGAAGGCTACCCAAAGCATTTGACCCAAGTTAAACAATTTAAAGGCAATGCTACCAAATACTAATTGAGTGTATGTAAACTTCTGACCCACTGGGAATGTGATGAAAGAAATAAAAGCTGAAATAAATTCTCTATTATTCTGACATTTCACATTCTTAAAATGAAGAGGTGATCTTAACTAACCTAAGACAGGGAATTTTTACTAGAATTAAATGTCAGAAATTGTGAAACTAAGTTTAACTGTATTTGGCTACGGTGTATTTAAACATCCGACGTCAACTGTAGGTGTTCCTTTTGTCAAGATGGGAAAGGGCAGCGTTGAGTGCAATAGAGATGGCATCATCTGTTGGGGCACTATGCAAATTTGATTTGGGTCTAGGGTTTCTGGGATGATGCCTACAGACGTAAGTGCTACTGGTCGGTAGTCATTTAGGCAGGTTACCTTTTGTGTTCTTGGGCACAGGGACTATGGTGGTCTGCTTGAAACATGTAGGTATTATAGACTCTGCCATGGACAGGTTGAAAATGTCAGTGAAGACACTTGCCAGTCGGTCACCGCGTACTCTGAGTACACGTCCTGGTAATACGTCTGGCTCTGCGGCCTTGTGAATGTTGACCTGTTTAAAGGTCTTACTCACATCGGCTACCGTGAGCGTGATCACTTCAGAGGTGGCCCTGTCATACAGTTGGGAATAGTAAGGGATGTAGTAGTAGAGTATAAAATGTCATTCTGTACAAAAACAGACTTCATAGATTCAAGGTGTAACTGCTCTGAGTGCAAAATATGTTACTACTTATAAGTACATCCTTTGGGATCTATTCCCCCTCATTCCATGTTGGTTCTTCTGACCACCGATGTTGATTTCCTCGTGACCAATAAGATTTATTCTTTCTGATTGATTACTTGTAGGTTCTGACCTATGAGATGAACCTGCAGCAGACTGTGATCAGCCAGGCCAGCCAAGCCTTGAACTGCTGTACTGATGAGGAGCATGGGAAAGGCTCGCATGTGGAGGCAGAGGCTGAGCGGCTGCTGCTCATAGCCAGTGAGTTCCCTTCCACCCCTACAACATCGGTGCCCACACTTACAGCCAATCCCAATTTGCTCCATACCCCTTGGGGATGGGCTTTTATATCTTAAGACTATCGACATGCATTTCGCATAAACACTGCATTCTGTTTTCTTCAGTCTTTCTTACGTTTGTTTCTTGTCACCCTCCAGCGGAGAAGCGGGGGGCACTAAAGGCTGAGTTGGACCGTCTGAAGGGAGAGGGTCCTAGCGGTCATAGGAGGGGGCAGGGTGGGGACATGGGGGTATCCGCCTCCAAGGGATCCATCTCTCTCCTGGAGCTACGATTGCCCCTCAAGGCTGACTTTGTCTGCTCCGCTGCTAGCAAGCCAGGTAGAGAACCAACAATTGTTACTTAATTATCTCTTCTAACCACTTTTTAAAATTTTTGTTGGTGAATGATGTATGTCTTTAGTGTGCAATGTGCCTTCAACCAAATTGCCTTTGTGGACAATACAGTTATATTGATCTCCTGTTTTCCACATTGTACTGTCTGATACAAGTACATTGTTCAATCCAATTGTAACATACATCATGTATAGTGTTAGACTGAACTCATTACATTTTCCACTTTATGTATGTGTTTATTCCAGAGTGGTCCAGCCATTACTTCTTCATCATGATCCGTGCTGGAGCTGAGAATACAGTTGCTACTCCCCTAGCCAGCACAAGTAGCGCTATCAGTGGAGACGCAATCACCTTCCCTACCAAGTTCACCATGTGAGTTAAACTGCACCGATTCTCTCTCTGAAATTCTCTAGAATAGTACCACTCATGTTCTAATGCCTTTCTCGCTCTCTTCCATTTTAGGCCTGACGTCTCTAACGACTTTGCAATTGATATTGAGGTTTACTGCCTGGTGAGTTTTTGCTGCTTTTTGTAAATGAAAATGTGATGATAGTTATTGTTTGAGGAGGACTCTGACTGAGCTGAGATATTACTCACTCTAACCCTGGTTATTTCTTCAGGTGCAGAAGCGTGAGTTGAACCCTGACAAGAAGAAGAAGCCCAGCAAGTCAAAGGTGTGAATTAATCAAATATAGTGTAACAAACTGTACAATTCAGTTGATTGAATATTTGAACTGGGAATAGTCTTCTTTCCATCTAGTTTCTACTTGAATACAGTGCAATTGCTATATATCAGAATATGCATTTAGACCATTGCTATGTATCAGAATATGCATTTAGACCATTGCATTTAGAGATATGTTTAAACAACGTCCTGTCTCTAAGATGAGATTTGGGGGAGCCGTGTTCACGAGGCCCATGAGTTGTGCTTGTCAGAAGGGACTCATTTTAAAAACCCCACTCGCCTTTTGGTGTGGGTGTACTGTAATTTTACTGCTCGGTAGTAGAACAGCTAGCTGTAGGCATGCCTGGGCCTACTGCTTCCCAACACACATTAGGCTCCAAGTTCCATTCCAACACCCAGTGAAGGGTCCTCTTTTTGAAAGGCTTTGTTCACAGCTCTCAATGGCAGGGTTGGCTTAGTCAGTGTTTTGAATGACCCATTCATTCACTTGTCTATGTCCTGATGTAACCACTTGTGAAACTGAATCCCCTTTTCTCTTTCTAGGCCATCACTCCCAAGAGGTTCCTCTCTGTAAGCTTTCATCTCTAATACTGCCTTCTGGTCATATACAGAATGTTTGGTAGGAATGATCGCCACATGGAAAATGTAGAAATGCATTATACTATTATTCTGTTACTGTTGTCATATATGATGATGTATGCAGTACGTAAAGTCAGCGATCTTGTAAATGATTCTAAACATGCCTCCTCTTCATAACCTCTCTTTGCCCCTGTAGAAGAGCAGTTTGACTCCAGGTAAGGATACTTTTTAAATAACTGCTGCTGGTGGATAATGATAATTGATCTACTTGCAGTAATTGTGATGTGTGGTTCAGTTGAAAATTCTAGTTAATTTTGCAAGTCTCGATGTGACAAATGTAGCTTAAACAAAAAATCCTCTTCTCTCTTTGCAGTGGTGGCCAGTCCTGGGGGCCCTAATACTGTCCGCACCAGTAACTTTGTCCTGGTCGGGTCTCACAAGCTGACTCTTGCCTCAATTGGGAAAAACAAGTTCCTATTGGAGAAGGTAAAATCCAAAGACTTTTGTAACATTTTAACTTTTCTGTTCTGACTCTTCACTTCCATCTCTCTCCTGAATTCACCCTCTATTTCCACTTAGGCTGACCTCTGCTGTGTCTCTGCACATAATACCAGCTGTCCAGGGTAATCGTAGGGTAGGGGGTAACATTTGTACAAGTTAGAACTGACAGTCCTGATAGAGGCCGGAGCAGGGAGGCAGGCCTCCAAATCTGAAACACAACACACACACAGTCTTTGTTCTCCCACCTGCACTGTCTGTGTGCTGCCTGCCCGCCTCGGACGCTTATTTACTCACGCACTCTCCTTGTTTCTCTCTTTTAGATCAAATATGAAGGCATTGAGAGAGAGCTTCTTAGAGACATGTTTCACAGCAAGGTTGCTACTCCATCCATGACCACTATTTAATATTTTGGGGTGTGTGTGGTGGTTTGTGACAAAAGAATCTGCTTCTGTTGTGGCACTAACATTTCTAACCTCAATCTACAAGTTGGTTGGTATTGTCGTGAGGAAAGTAAGTTTGTGCTGGATGTCTTTTGTATGTTTTTTTTTAAATGGGTGTTTCAGGCACAGTGTCCAGTTAAGTTCTCACCATCCAGCCAATTGACTCTTAGAAGACAACAGGCTTGCAATTCTGCCTAAAACATCATTAACCCCATCTGTCCTGTCACCCAGCATTTTGTGGAGGTGTTTGTTTTTCAGCTGAGGCCTGTTACATGTCCTGTGTAATCTGTTCCAGGTGCCTTTCCTGTGCCCCATGGAGGGCCATATCTACCTGAAGATGCAGTGTGAGGTGGGCTCCCTGGTGGAGGAGAGAGGCTTCCTGGTGAGTACACGAATGCATCAGATGCAGTGTAAACATAGCCTAAACAGATTTACAGATCACCCATGCCCTCAGGTTGTCAGATTAACATTTTGTTATTTAGAGGGAAGACGTTTGAGATTTCACGTTTTCTTGATCTGTTTTTTGTTTTACAGACTATGTTTGAGGATGTGAGTGGATTCGGAGCATGGCACAGGAGATGGTGTGTCCTGTCAGGATACTGTATCTCCTACTGGACCTACCCTGATGATGAGAAACGCAAGGTAGGAGGATGTTGAAGCCAACTATTGGAGTTTAGTTTTGAATGATGAGCCTTTAATTTTTCAATACCATAGGACCAGTGGGAATAGGCATTCGGGTTTTGTGGTTATTGTTGACGGTTTTAATGTACCAGTATGTCAATTCATGTTGCTACCAATTAGAGTAGCTTTTTATGTATTTTAATTGTTTTTTACATTTCTTTGGGTGGGTTCATGTCTTTCTAGAACCCAATGGGTCGCATCAACTTGGCCAACTGCATCAGTCGTAAGGTGGAGCCAGCCAACCGAGAGTTCTGTGCCAGGCCCAACACCTTCGAGCTGATCACTGTCCGGCCTCAGAGAGAGAACGACAGAGAGACGCTCGTCAGCCAGTGTAAAAACACCATGTGTGTCACCAAGTAAGTCACTGGTCGAAGTTGCTATAGTACCCTGTGTTGTTTTGTAGGCAAATACCTTGTGTGGAGCCGTTATTTGAAGTCTTGAAGATTGATGGCTGATTTTATGACATTTGACACACTGAAGCTCAAGTTTTCTATTTTCTGTACTCTACTCCCTGAAGTGAGCACTTGATCCCTCCCCCTCAGATTAAAAAACAATTGGATGTGTGTAGGCAGTGTTTAGTGTTACCATATTTCTTAAACCAATCCAATGCCTTTAAATCATTCAGGGAAGTGACTTGGGTCTCTGAAACGCATAATGACTCTTCCCGTGTACCTGCAGGAACTGGCTGTGTGCTGACACAAAGGATGAGAGGAACCTGTGGATGCAGAAGCTCAACCAGATCTTGGTGGACCTGCGCATGTGGCAGCCAGACTCCTGCCACAGGCCTGTGTGAGAGCACAGCTCCCCCGCCTGGACTAGAGGGCTAACAACACCCTGCATGGTTATGGGTCTCGCATATGGACTGTCACAATCAGTGACACTTACGATGACTAAGTGCAATACAGTATTCAAGTTATTAAATAGGATTTACATGTGTATTATATTTTTAGATGCTTTAGTGGACAGTCAAGACAGTTTAAGTCAGGGATGGGCAACTGGGGGGCCCCCTTTTGTAGCCCCCCCCATTCTCCAACTCATTCTGGGTCTCATCCAGGGTTTTCGTTAGGAAACTGTGGCGCTGGACGTTTGAACAGCCACATTTTAATTTACAAGACATTTTGAGAAATCTGCCGGACCCATATGTATTGGGTGCGTAATCTGATTATGGTGTCCACCCACAGTGCTCAGAATGACAAATCACATTTTGTTTATGGTCATTCATATTAACAGAACATTCAAGTCAGATACAACGATGTGCGGTCCTGATTCTGATGGCCACTTTGAAGATGTTAGAATAAGTGTCTACATTTATCTTTCCTCGGCCAACATGAGCAACGGACAGCAAATCCACTAGCTATGTCAATCTGCTATCCTTCATAGTAGAAAAGTTTACCTATTTTATTGGTCAGCTTGTTGAGAAATAGCCTATTCCAAATAGACTCTGAGACCGTTATGGGAAGATGGCGCCCAAATTCATACAATCAGTAGGTAGGTCTAGGCTACATAAAAAAAATTACCTTAAAGCAATGAATCTGAAACAACCAATCCAAACGTTTAGCTTAATGTTGATAAACTATGATCCCATGGCGCTTGCAATGCCAGGGTTTTGGGTTCGATTCCCACAGGGGACCAGTGCGAAAATATATGCACTCACTACTGTAAGTCCTACTGAATAAGAGCGTCTGCTAAATGACAAATGTATTGACATTATAAGCTATGTGCACATGTTTGTTCCATAGTACAGTTAGTGGTAAAACACCAAAAGGGCACTGCACCTGCAAGCAGTTTCATGTGATAGATGAAAATATCCGTTAGACATTTAAAAAGAGGAGATCTAATAGGCTAGGTTCAGGTTTCAAACAATTAAGTATATGTTTTCAAAATGCATAGCCTACTGCCTCCAAAGTGGTGTGACGCGCTGATGAAGCCTGCCCTTCTGTTGCCGTTTGAGATGCTGCAGCAGCTCTCACTGTCTGACATATTTTCTGCTCTGTCTGCATGCTTTAGGTGTGTGATAAATAAGATGCATGAAGAATGTACTGTAGCCTACGCATGCGCCAATTTAATTCCACTAAATGAGGCAAATTAACCTATAGACCTATAAGCATAACAAGTCAAATGTATTTCCATCAATGAATAGCCCCCCCAAAAAATATCACAATGGGATCCCCCCCCGGACAATTTGCAGGTGCAACTTTTATATCGGCTTTTCTATTTACTGGTCTCAACTTACCGTTGAGAGAAAAAAAAATGAAATTTGGTTGTGCATCAGCAGTTTCTGTTAAAGCAGTCACTCAATTATCCCATGGTAAGTTAGTCATGGTCGAATTACAGATGGGGGGGGCCCCATTTAGATATTTTGATATATCAACTGCAAATACTCCTCTCCGCCCCCTGGCAAAATGTGTAGAATTGCAGCAAACTTGCTTTAAAACTGACATTTTCTTTGTGCTCCATGGCAAACTGTGCAGAACATGTTCTCCCAAACGTACTTTTCTTCTCTCCGCTGTCAAGGGGGGCCGTTTAAAAAAAAATTAAAAAATTCTCTCAAGGTCACTGCATGTGTTTTTATGGATGTGGGTACTCAGACCCACAAGCCACTGGAGCCCCTCATGATGGGTTAAGATTTTGTGGCCCCCACCCTTATCAACGTTGCCTATCCCTGGTTTAAGTTGTGAGAGAAATCTCAGTAAAGCCATACTTGTGTAGATATTTCAGTATTGACTAGGGCTGCTGGTGCTTTTACACAGTCCACACTGACACCCTGTATTTTATACGCATGTCCAAAGTGATGGGAGGCCATACCCTCAAATATTTGAGAGAATTGAGAAAGTAGGATTTTGGTTATCTATGCTTATACTCTCACGATGCAGCTTGCTGACAAGATATGGCTTCATAGGTTGACTTTGTTTTGTCTGATTTAATGTTTTGAATCAATATTTAACTTGATGTGTCACAACCAATTCTAGAATTGTCTGCGTCGGTGCCAAGGTTATGCACCAGAATGTTGTGTTTTTTGCTATTCCCTTTTTTCTTCCTTTGCAATCTTCGCTAACCTTATATTTATCATGTTGTGCACTGTGGGTAGAAACTTCTGAGCTGTCGAGACTACCGAACAAAAAAGCCTTTAATATTGTTTGTATTTATGTCAATGTTTTATTTTTGTGTCCAGGTTTTAAAGGGTTACAGTTAAACAGGGGGTGTGGATCTGCAGGTATTGGTATAGTATACCACCATTCTATTGTAATGGAAAACTTTGACAGTTGAGATTATTGCAAATCCTTTTTTGTATGGGCAGATTTCTATTCTCATTTTAGTATAGCTAGCTCTACACTAAGTTGAAAGCTTATTCTCAGTTCAGTTTTTAAGCATGTGCTTGGAGGACTGAAGATGCTACTTACTCTTGTGATTTTACAGTGATGTTTTGGGGAGGATAATATGCCTTATCTACCCATTAATTATTCTCCAAATGTTGACAGGTCTATCATATCCCCTGATCTGTCCTGTCTAAATGCCAGTCTTTCATTTGAACAACAAGCACTCCAAAGATTCATTGAATGTACTGGTATTTCTAAAATGAGACTTAAATAAATACCAGCTTTAACCAAAATAGTTGGTTTTCTTTCAAGCTGATCAGAGTTGCAGTTTCATTCTTTAGGGTACGTTTTTTAGACCACGTAGAAGAGTATGTCAATATAAAATAGGCTATTAAAGAAACTTTAAATTTTTCTGTGTTTACTTGCCTGGAACCATGTACAATTTAACTAAATAGAATGGCTAAATTTAAACTGCATGTCCTAGATAGAATAAGGCCGAAACCACACAGATTCAGTAAACGGTGTCGACATTTGCGTGAGAGTAGAGCGCGTTAATTCACACACTGCTTAGCTTAAGCCATGTGGAGTATGTGGACACCCCTTTTTTAAATGTGTGGATTTGGCTATTTCAGCCACAAACATTTGCAGTAGAATGCCCTTACTGAAAGCTCAGTGACTTTCAACGTGTCACCGCCGTAGAATGCCACCTTTCCAACAATTCAGTTTGTTACATTTCTGCCCTGCTGAGCTGCCCCCGTCAACTGTAAGTGCTGTTATTGTGAAGTGGAAATGTCTAGGAGCAACAACTGCTCAGCCACGACATGGTAGGACACACAACTTCCAGAACGGGACCGGCGAGTGCTGAAGCGCTTAATGCGTAAAAATCGCCTGGCCTTGGTTGCAACACTCACCACGAGTTCCAAACTGCCTCTGGAAGCAACATCCCCACAAGAACTGTTCAGCCGGAGCTTCATGAACTAGGTTTCCATGGCAGAGCAGACGCGCACAAGCCTAAGATCACCATGTGCAATGCCAAGCATCGGCTGCAGTGGAAATGCATTCTCTGTGGAGTGATGAATAGCGCTTCATCTGTCAGTCCAACTGAAGAATATGAGTTTGGCGGATGCCGGGAGAATGCTATCGGCCCAAATGCATTTTACCAACTACATTTTGGTGAAAGGAATAATGGTTCGGGCTAAGCCCTATAGTTCCAGTGAAAGGAAACCACAATGCTACGAAATGCATAGTGGCAGAATTCAGAACATGGCCTGTTCTTAGTGTTCTCCCTGTACACCCACACAGACAGTATAGTGAAAAAGGCTCTACAACGACTCTTCAACCTCAGGAGGATGAAGAAATGTGGCTTGTCACCTAAAACCCTCACAAACTTTTACAGATGCACAATTGAGAGCATCTTGTTGGGCTGTATCACCGCCTGGTACGGCAACTGCACCGCTCTCAAACGCAGACTAACAATAACGAGGCTATATACAGGGGGCACCGGTACCGAGTCAGTGTGCGGGGTACAGGTTGAGGTAATTTGTACATGTAGGTGGTGTTGACGTGACTATGCATAGGTAACAAACGGCAAGTAGCAGCAGTGTGCAAAAGGGAGGGGTGGGGGGGTCAATGTAAATTGTCTATTGCCGATTTTTATGAATTGTTCAGCCAACTTATGGTTTAGGGGTAGACTCAGTTGAGGAGCCTTTTGGTCCTAGACTTGACACTCTGGTACCGCTTGCCGTGAGGTAGCAGAGAGAACAGTCTATAACTTGGGTGACTGGAGTATGACAATTGTATAGGCTTTCCTCCGACACCGCCTACAACATAGGTCCTGGATGGCAGGAAGCTTGGGCCCCAGTGATGTATTGGGCTGTTCACACTACCCTCTGTAGCACCTTACGGTCAGATGTCGAGCAGTTGCCATACCAGGAGGTGATGCAACCGGTCAGGATGCTCTCGATGGTGCAGCTGTAGAACTTTTTGAGGATCTGGGGACCCATGCCAAATCTTTCAGTCTCCTGAGGGGGAAAAGGTTTTGTCATGCCCTCATCACGACTGTCTTGGTATGTTTGGACCATGATAATTTGTTGGTGATGTGGACACCAAGGAACTTGAGACTCTCGACCCGCTCCACTACAGCCCCGTCGATGTTATTGGGGGCATGTTCGGCCCGCCTTTTCCTGTAGTCCACGATCAGATCCTTTGTCTTGCTCACATTGAGGGAGAGGTTGTTGTCCTGTAGTCGTGTTTGGACACGCAGTCGTGGGTGAACAGGGAATACAGGAGGGGACTAAGTACACACCCCTGAGGGGCACCAATGTTAAGGATCAGCGTGGCAGACGTGTTGTTGCCTACTCTTGTCACCTGGGGGCTGCCCTTCATGAAGTACAGGATCCAGTTGCAGGAGGTGTTTAGCTTAGTGATGAGCTTTTTGGGCACAATGGTGTTGAACGCTGAGGTCAATCAACAGCATTCTCACATGGGTGTTCCTTTTGTCCAGGTGAGAGAGCGGTGTGGAGTGCGATTAAAATTGTCATCTGTGGATCTGTTGGGGCGTTATGTGAATTGAAGTGGGTCTAGGGTGTCCGGGAGGATGCTGTTGATCTGAGCCATGACCAGACTTTTAAAGCACTAAATGGCTACTGACGTGAGTGCCACGGGGCGGTAATCATTTAGGCAGGTTACCTTCGCTTCCTTGGGCACAGTGACTATGGTGGTCTGCTTGACACATGTAGGTATTACAGAGTCTGTCAGGGAGAGGTTGAAAATGTCACTTGAAGACACTTGCTCGCATGCTTTGAGTACCTGTCCTGGTAATCCGTCTGGCCCAGCGGCTATGTGAATGTTGACCTGTTTAAAAGTTTTGTTCACATTGGCTCAGAGAGCGTTATCACAGTCATCCAGAACAGCAGGTGCTCTCGTGCATGATTCAGTGTTGCTTGCCTCGAAGCGAGCATAAAAGGCATTTAGCTCATCTGGTAGGCTCACGTCACTGGGCAGCTCGCGTCTGGATTTCCCTTTTGTAGTCCGTAATAGTTTTCAATCCCTACCACATCCGGCGAGCGTCGGAGCCGTTGTAGGATTCAATCTTTAATCCTGTATTGACGCTTTGCTTGTTTGATGGTTCATTTGAGGACATAGCGGGATTTCTTATAAGCGTCCAGATTAGTGTCCCGCTCCTTGAAAGCGGCAGCTTTAGCTAAATGCGGATGTTGCCTGTAATCCATGCCTTCTGGTTGGGATATGTACGTACAGCCACTGGGGACGACGTCATTGACACACTTATTGATGAAGCCGATGACTGAGGTGGTGTATTCCTCAATGACATTGGATGATTCCTGGAACATATTCCAGTCTGCTAGCAAAACAGTCCTCTAGTGTAGCATCCGCGTCATCTGACCACTTCCGTATTGAGCGAGTCACTGGTACTTCCTGCTTTAGTTTTAGCTTGTAAGCAGGAATCAGGATAGAATTATGGTCAGATTTGCCAAATGGAGGGTGGGGGAGCGCTTTATGCATCTCTGTGTGTGGAGTAAAGGTGGTCTAGGATTTTTTCCCTGGTTACACATGTGACATTCTGGTAAAAAATTGTTGAAACTGATTTAAGTTTGCCTGCATTAAAGTCCCCGGCCACTAGGAGCGCTTTTTTCCCCTTTGCTTTTGGCATTATAGAATTGCTTGAGGGTGGTCTTAGTGCCAGCTTTGCTTTGTGGTGGTAAATAGATGGCTACAAATAATACTGATACCCATCTTTGTAGATAGTGTGGTCTACAGCTTATTTTAAGGTACTCTCTCAGGTGAGCAATACCTCAAGACTTTAATATTAGACATCGCGCACCAGCTGTTATTGACAAAAAGACACACACCCCCACCCCTCGTCTTACCAGAGGTAGCATCTCTGTTCTGCCGGTGCATGGAAAATACCGCTAGCTCTATATTATCTATCTTCGTTCAGCCACATCTCGGTGAAACATAAGATGGTACAGTTTTTAATGACTATTTAATTTTCCAATTAGCACGATAGCAAGAAGAATGGAAGGCAATGGGAGTATACTTGCTCGCCTCTGGATTCTCAGAAGGGTGCCTGATCTACGGCCTCTTTTCCGGAGTCTTTTCTTCACAGAAAAGGTGTGGCGCTGGGCCTGTTCCAGTGAAAGCAGGATATCCTTCTCGTGGGACTCGTTAAAGGAAAAAGTTTCTTCCAGTCCACGGTGATAATTGCTTTTCTGGTGTCCATAAGTTATTTTTGGTCATTAGAGATGGTAGCAGCAACATTATGTACACAATAAGTTTTTAAAAAACAAGTTAAGCAAAAAAAATAGCACAATTGGGTGAATGAAAAACGTCAATGTTCTTCGGGGCCATCTCATAGACTCAATCATTGGCCGCTTTAATAAATGGATCACTAGTCACTAAATAATGCCACTTTGATCATTTTTACATATTTATTGGATGCCAACCGCCATTAAACATCATCGAAGAAGACAAAGACCGAAGAAGCCTGAAGGAGGTGATTACTGGAAACGAACTCGGGTTGCCCTTTATCTGTGGAATAGTAGAGGAACTTGTATTTCAGGTAAAACAACAACCCAATGTTTATATCCCAGGACAAATTAGCTAGCAACAACAAGCTAGCTAAATTGCTATAATGTTCAATGCTTTTCGACCTGTTTCCAAATTAACATAGTTGGTTCAGAGTTCGTTTTGATATTTCCACCTGCGTGTACAGTTCGCGTCTGTTGTGGGTGGACAAAATCAACATGCGCGCGCGATGACTGACGCACGTGAGCGGTCTGTCTGACGCGCCGTAGAAGCTCGCGGCCCGTCTGTTTCCGCTCATTCATTACGGCGCATTTTAATTCACGTTTGTTCACGTCCGTCATTCCCCCCACCAATTAGAGGAACAAATATCAGAATTGGTCTGCCTGTGTGAACTCAGCCATATGAGAGAGACCTTTTTTATTAGGTTGACCCCATTTTGCCATGTTAATTTAATACCATTCGCATTATATATGTATCTATGTTTATATAAGAACATATGTCTATTGTCACATGTCACCTTTGGCTGGAAAACTAACTAGAATGTATGTGAAATCTGATCATCTCAAATTTAAGCGTAAATTGATGTAATCTTAACCTGATGTTGCAAGTCACGCCCATCTTCCAGTTCAGGAAGTACGTTTTCAGTGTACTAGTTTTTTCTCCGTTGCATCTTCCGCCGCTGAGGATAATAATTCTGCTTCATCCTTTTGTGTCCACGAAATAAAGGTATGTCTTTCGGTAAACTCTCTGCCATGCCTTTTAATCGAATGTGTCTTTCATTTCTCGTATGGAGATAACTGTTACTCGTTCTTTCTATTGCCGGGTGTTTTGTGCGTCATGATAAAGCCAAATGGAATATACATTTACACAGTATTTGTTTATTAAATGTGATGGGGACTCACATTATGAAACAGTTTCCGATGTGTAACTTGCCTAAACGGTATTTTTTTTTTTTTTGTATGGGTAATGATCTGGATCCAACTGTGTTTTTTTGTGTGTCACGAATCGATAAATAATACTAAGTAACATGACGTCAATGATACTGTAAAGAAACAGGCAGGGAGCTGGTCTCGAACCCTCAACCTTCTGGCCCGAAGTCCAGCACGCCATCAACTGTGCCCCAAAAGTATGCTCAAGGGGTGAAGTCGATATCAGCGCTCATAAACCCAGGGTCGTTACAATACATCTATCGTGAGGCTTGTCCAATTCTATCATCGGCATTCCTGGATGTGATTCAGCACTCAAGCAGCTGTCAAAGTTTTGAAAGCTATGTTTTAAAATCTCACTTACTGCTGAATTATATTAAATCCACAGCATAATATTTTTTTGACATATAGTTTAGTAATAAAGTATGACAGTGGTATTTTATTGAACCTTTATGCAAGTCAGGCAAGTCAGTTAAGAACATTCTTATTTACACTGACGGCCTACACTGGCCAAACCCTGGGCCAATTGTGCGCCGCCCTATGGTACTCCCAATCACGGCTGGTTGTGATACAGCCTGGAATCGAACCAGTGACCCCTCTAGCACTTAGATGCAGTGCCTTAGACCGCTGCGCCACTCTGGATATAGCCCCTCTTATAGTTTCCTATCTGATTTGCAAAGGTACAATATGTCCAATTGTCCGTTGTATAACCCTTAAGGTTTTTCTTCCTTCTAAGTTGAACATTTGAAAAGAACAGTTGCTGAAGGGGCACTAGTCTCTTGTTGCATGTATTTATTAACCCCCTGTCTCTTTCTCCATTTATCCTTTCCCTCCCCCTCCCCTCTCTCTCACCTCTTCAGCTTCAGGATGTGTGGTATTTGGGCCTTGTTTGGCAGTGATGAGTGCATGTCGATTCAGTGCACCAACGCTATGAAGATCGCCCACCGCGGCCCAGACGCTTTTCGTTTTGAGAATGTCAACGGCTTCACAAACTGTTGCTTCGGCTTCCATCGCCTGGCTATCATAGACCAGCTGTATGGCATGCAACCCATCCGCATCAAGAAGTTCCCCTACCTGTGGCTCGTCTACAACGGGGAGATCTACAACCACCACACAGTATGTCTAGCCTGGAATCCACATTGTTTCACATATCCCAGGCTCAATAGGTCTACAAACCCCACAGTAGTTATGGCCAATAGACACAAGGTATAGCCTGGAATCCACATAGCCTGGGAATTGTGATGTGAAACTACGTGGATTCCAGGCTATACCTTGTGTCTATGGGCCATAACTACTGTGGGGTTTGTAGATCTCCTACCATAGCCTGGAATTTGTGACATGAAACTAGGGTAGGAGATCTACAAACCACATAGTAGTTATGGCCCATAGACACATATGGTATCGCCTGGAATCCAAGCTTCTGGACCCCAGGCAACTGTCGGTATGGAGATGGGACTAGGCCTCTGGGAACTGGACACGTTTTGGTGTGGAACATATTCAGTTTCTACTTGCTAGTCACGAAGCAGGGACATACTAACGTTAGTGGGTTGATGGCTTTAGGCCAGGCAACTCCTCTTTTCTTGAAAAGGCACTATCTTTTTTGCCAAAGGGACTTAAAGTACCAGTCAAAAGTTAGGACACACCTACCTATTCAAGGGTTTTTCTTTATTTTGACTATTTTCTACATTGTAGAATAATAGTGAAGACATCAAAATATGATATGACGTTTTTGGCCTATATGATATCCGATATTTTCCTTGCCAAAAAAAAGATACCGATAACCAATAAACATATTTAGGGGCCTTTTAAGTGTTCTAGTACAGTTAAATAGTTAACACACACACATGGACACAGCGGTCTAAGCCACAGTCCCTGGTTCAAATCTAGGCTGTATCGCATCCGTCCGTGATTAGGAGTCCCATAGGGCGGTGCACAATTGGCCCATCGTTGGCCGGGGTAGGCGGTCATTGTAAATAGGAATTTGTTCTTAATAAATCCTCTTAAGTATTGGCCCCTTTTTTCAATTTTCACCTAAAATGACATACCTAAATCTTAACTGCCTGTAGTTCAGGCCCTGAAGAAAGGATATGCATTTTATTGGTACCATTTGAAAGGAAACAGTTTGACGTTTGTGGAAATATGAAAGGAATGTAGGAGAATATACCACATTAGATCTGGTAAAGAAAATGCAAATAAAAAAACAACCTTTTTTTGTACCATCACCTTTGAAATGCAAGAGAAAGACCATAATGTACAGTCGTGGCCAAAAGTTTTCAGAATGACACATATATGAATTTTCACAGTCTGCTGCCTCAGTTTGAATGATGGCAATTTGCATATACTCCAGAATGTTATGAAGAGTGATCTGATGAATTGCAATTAATTGCAAAGTCCCTCTTTGCCATGCAAATGAACTGAATACCAAAAAAAAACATTTCCACTGCATTTCAGCCCTGCCACAAAAGGACCAGCTGACATGTCAGTGATTCTTTCGTTAACACAGGTGTGAGTGTTGACGAGGACAAGGCTGGTCATGCTGTCATGCTGATTGAGTTCGAATAACAGACTGGAAGCTTCAAAAGGAGGGTGGTGCTTGGAATCATTGTTCTTCCTCTGTCAACCATGGTTACCTGCAAGGGAACACGTGCCGTCATCATTGCTTTGCACAAGAAGGGCAAGGCTAGGATATTGCTGCCAGTAAGATTACACCTAAATCAACCATTTATCGGATCATCAAGAACTTCAAGGAGAGCGGTTCAATTGTTGTGAAGAAGGCTTCAGGGCGCCCAAGAAAGTCCAGCAAGCGCCAGGACCGTCTCCTAAAGTTGATTCAGCTGTGGGATCGGGGCACCACCAGTACAGAGCTTGCTCAGGAATGGCAGCAGGCAGGTGTGAGTGCATCTGCACGCACAGTGAGGCGAAGACTTTTGGAGGATGGCCTGGTGTCAAGAAGGGCAGCAAAGAAGCCACTTCTCTCCAGGAAAAACATCAGGGACAGACTGATATTCTGCAAAAGGTATTTTTTTTTTTTATTTCACCTTTATTTAACCAGGTAGGCTAGTTGAGAACAAGTTCTCATTTGCGACCTGGCCAAGATCAAGCAAAGCAGTTCGACACATACAACAACAGAGTTATACATGGAATAAACAAACATACAATCAACAATACAGTAGAAAAATCTATATACAGCATGTGTAAATGAGGTAGGATTAGAGAGGTAAGGCAATAAATAGGCCATGGTGGTGAAGTCATTACAATATAGCAATTAAACACTGGAATGGTAGGATGTGCAAGTTGAGATACTGGGGTGCAAAGGAGCAAGATAGATAAATAAATAAATAAATACAGTATGGGGACGAGGTAGATCTACAGATGAGCTATGTACAGGTGCAGTGATCTGTGAGCTGCTCTGACAGCTGGTGCTTAAAACTTCTTAGGGCTGCAATCCCGTTAACGGGATCGATATGACAACAGCCAGTGAAAGTGCAGGGCGCCAAATTCAAAACAACATAAATCTCATAATTAAAAATCCTCAAACAGACATGTATTTTATACCGTTTTAAATGTAATCCTGTTCTTAATCCCACCACAGTGTCCGATTTTCAAGTAGGCTTTACAGCGAAAGCACCACAAACGATTATGTTAGGTCACCACCAACTCACAGAAAAACCCAGCCATTTTTTCAGCCAAAGAGAGGAGTCACAAAAAGCACAAATAGAGATAAAATGAATCACTAAACTTTGATGATCTTCATCAGATGACACTCATAGGACTTCATGTTACACAATACATGTATGTTTTGTTTGATAAAGTTCATATTTATATAAAAAAATCTCAGTATACATTGGCGCGTTACGTTCACTAGTTCCATAAACATCCGGTGATATTGCAGCGAGCCACATCATTTTAGAGAAATACTCATTACAAATGTCGATGAAAATACAATTGTTAGACATGGAAATATAGATATAGCTCTCCTTAACTTGTTATGGCTGCAATCCCAATATCGGGATAAGTGTCATCAACAACCGCTGAATAGCATAGCGCTACATACAATACATTTTACTATAAATATTTATATTCATGAAATCACAAGTGCAATATAGGAAAACACAGTTTAGCCTTTTGTTAATCCACCTGTCGTGTCAGATTTTGAAATTATGCTTTACAGCGAAAGCAATCCAAGCGTTTGTGTAAGTTTATCGATCGCACGATAAAACATTAAGTACACTTAGCATCAGGTAGCTCGGTCACAAATCAGAAAAGCAATCAAATGAATCGTTTACCTTTTGATCTTCAGATGTTTTCACTCACGAGACTCCCAGTTACACAACAAATGTTCCTTTTGTTCCATAAAGATTATTTTTAGATCCAAAATAACGTGACAAACAAACAGAGGTATGTTCAGAAATCCACAGGAAAGAGCGGTCACGACAACGCAGACAAATTCCAAATAGTTTCCATAATGTCCACAGAAACATGTCAAACGTTTTTTATAGTCAATCCTCAGGTTGTTTAAAAAAATATATAATCGATAATATATCAACCGCAAATGTCTTTCACAGTAGAAGAGGGAAAAGCAATACCTATCCAAACTCTGTTGCGCGAGCAAAACTCGTGTGACCACTTGACGTTATCGTTCTGGCTCATTTTTCAAAATAAAAGCCTGAAACTATGTCTGAAGACTGTTGACACCTTGAGGAAGCGATAGGAAAAGGAATCTGTTTCTTATCCCTTTAAATGGAGCAAAGGGAGGCTATGGAACATGGCGTTTTCAAAATAGAAGCCACTTCCTGCTTTGATTTTCCTCAGGGTTTTGCCTGCAATATCAGTTCTGTTATACTCACAGACAATATTTTGACAGTTTTGGAAACTTTAGAGCGTTTTCTATCCAATACTAATAATAATATGCATATATTAGCAACTGAGACTGAGGAGCTGGCTGTTTACAATGGGCACCTTTTCATCCAAGCTACTCAATACTGCCCCTGCAGCCATAAAAAGTTAATGCAACCGCTGTGTCAGATTTCAGAAAAAGCAAACCATGCAATTATCTGAGACAGCGCTCAGAAAAGAAAAAAAATGTCTGCCATGTTGGAGTCAACAGAAATCAGAAATAACATTATAAATATTCCCTTACCTTTGATGATCTTCATCAGAATGCACTCCCAGGAATCCTAGTTCCACAATAAATGTTTGATTTGTTCGATAATGTCCATTATTTATGTCCAAGTAGCTACTTTTGTTAGGGCGTTTAGTACACAAATCCAAACGCTCGTGCAGGTCCAGCCGAACGTCGGATGAAAACTTCAAAAAGTTATATTACAGGTCGAAGAAACTTGTCAAACTAAGTATAGAATCAATCTTTAGGATGTTATCGTATATCTTCAACGTTCCAACCGGAGAATTCATTTGTCCGAAGAAAAGCCTTGGAACGCAGGTCGCTATCATGTGAAATGAGCGTGACCAGGACCTGGCTCTCTGCCAGACCACTGACTCAAACAGCTCCCATCTGGCCCCACATCAGAGTAGAAGCCTCATTCAAGTTTCTAAAGATGGTTGACATCTAGTGGAAGCCTTAGGAAGTGCAACATAACCAATATCCCACTGTGTATTCAATAGGGGCTGGGTTGAAATTGACCAACCTCAGATTTCCCACTTCCTGTTTGGATTTCTTCTCAGGTTTTTGCCTGCCATATGAGTTATGTTATACTCACAGACATCATTCAAACAGTTTTAGAAACTTCAGTGTTTTCTATCCAATACTAATAATAATATGCATATATTAGCAACTGGGACTGAGGAGCAGGCCAATTTGTTGAGTAGGGTGTTGGAGGCCACAGAAGGGGAGTTGTATGGCATTGAAGCTCATCTGGGGCCAGAGGTATACAGAATGGTGTTGTCTGCGTAGAGATGGCTCAAAGAAGCACCAGCAGCGAGAGCGACATCATTGATGTATACAGAAAAGAGTGTCGGCCCGAGAATTGAACCCTGTGGCACCCCCATAGAGACTGCCAGAGGTCCGGACAGCAGGCCCTCCGATTTGACATACTGAACTCTATCGGAGAAGTAGTTGGTGAACCAGGCGAGGCAATCATTTGAGAAACCAAGGGATTGGACTGCTTAGGACTGGGGTAAAGTCATTTTCTCTGATGAATCCCATTTCCGATTGTTTGGGGCATCCGGAAAAAAAGCTTGTCCAGAGAAGACAAGGTGAGCGCTACCATCAGTCCTGTGTCATGCCAACAGTAAAGCATCCTGAGACCATTCATGTGTGGGGTTGCTTCTCAGCCAAGGGAGTGAGCTCACTCACAATTTTACCTAAGATCACAGCCATGAATCAGGAATGGTACCAACACATCCTCTGAGAGCAACTCAACACTGCAAATCTTGACTCTTTGCATCAACTTAATGTAATTGTCAATAAAAGCCTTTGACACTTATGAAATGCTTGTAATTTTACTTCAGTATTCCATAGTAACATCTGACAAAAATATCTAAAGACACTGAGGCAGCAAACTTTGTGGAAATTAATATTTGTGTCTTTTGGCCACGACTGTATTATTCCAGCCCAGGTACAATTTAGATATTGGCCACTAGATGGCAGCAGTGTATGTGCAAAGTTTTAGTCTGATCCAATGAACCTTTGCATTTCTGTTCAAAGTTTTACTGCCCAAATGTGCCTAATTTGTTTTTTAATAACTTTTCTTGTTCAAAACTGTGCACTCTCCTCAAACAATAGCATGGTATTCTTTCACTGTAATAACTACTGTAAATTGGACAGTGCAGTTAGATTAACAAGAATTTAAGCTTTCTGCCATTATCAGGTATGGCTATGTCCTGGGAAATGTTCTTGTTACTCACAACCTCATGCTAATCACATTAGTCTACGTTAGCTCAACCGTCCCGCAGCGGACCCACCAATCCTGAAGAAGTTTTTCATCTGACTTGCCTAGTTAAATAAAGTTTACACACACACCACACTAACCAAAAAGTTATTTTGTTGGTATTTACATATGTCCCCATTACTAGTAAAACATAATCAAAACCTATTTCTTTCACTTACTTGCTGTGCGGTTTCATTCATTTGTTCAGTCGTTTCATTCTAAACCAGGATTCATCATACTATGTAACGCCGTTTGGGTGTTTGCGTGTCAAATAAGCTTGTTGACCAATCAAGACCTGAATATGACTGCACATCACAATAATTTAATGCATTCATTATTTTTTACGTAGTTATTACACTCCCTCGTATTTCATATGTCACAACTATTCATCGATACATATGCTATGATGCTGGTAAAGTTGTCTCGCGCATCTACAGTGCTGGTCATTAAAAAAAAAGCTATCTAGCTCTTGGATGCAAACAATGTTCTTCCCCAAATACATAGCAAAATGACATCTGTTTCCATAGCTATAGTAAGCTAACTTTTAACAAGGCACACCTGTTAATTGAAATGCATTCCAGGTAACTACCAAGAGTGTGCAAAGCTGTCATCAAGACAAAGGGTGGCTAATTGGAAGATTCTCAAATCTAAAATATATTTTGATTTAAGACTTTTTTTTTGGTTGAGTAGGGGGGTCCTAACTTTTGACTGGTACCAGTGTGTGGCCAAAGAAGTTTAGGCAATCTTTTGTTCATGTGAGTTTGAGAACCAGGAGCGAAGATAGTAGGAAGATCATATTGATAATGGTATTCTCTGTCTTTAAAAACAATGCACTAACTTATTATATTGCACATCTTATGTACCCTGGGTTTGTTGGATTTGATTGTGCATCCCCTTCCTACAATCCATTGTGATTATCAGCCTGTATGTCATGAGCATGTACACTCCCCTATGTATTTATGTGGACAGAGAAGCTGAAACTTTTCACTAGGCTCTATACTCCATACTCCACCTTTTTATTTGAGGTTATTTTCATACATATCTGTTTTACCGTTTAGATAATGAAGAGTGACCGCAATTACATTTTATAATACCTGGCAACCTTTCCTATCCTTTGTAGGAGACATGGACCCAGCTAATTTTACAACTCCATAAACCAACCCAAATTACAATATATCACCTTTTTAAAAACTTTTTTTAAATTATATCTTTGTTTCTTTTTGTTATTTGATTATATTACTGAAATTCTATATCATGCCTGCTTTAAGTCTGATATGGGGATGGGGGGGATGTGGTAGGGGATCTGTGTGTATTCTGTTGGAGTGGGTTTAATGTGGTAGGGGATCTGTGTGTATTCTGTTGGAGTGGGTTTAATGTGGTAGGGGATCTGTGTGTATTCTGTTGGAGTGGGTTTAATGTGGTAGGGGATCTGTGTGCGTTCTGTTAGAGCATGGGGTGGTTGGAGTGGGTATGATTTGGTAGGGGATCTGTGTGTGTTTTGCCCTCTGCCTGTGTTCTCTGTGTTGTCTGTATAATCATCCAAAATGCCAAATTAAAAAGAACTAAATGACAAATGAGAAAGTAACAGAAGCATAAATAGCATACCCCCCCAACTGAAAATGCTAACCGCCCCTGTTATTTGTAGTAGTGAGAGGATGGGATGTTCTGGTGGCATGATCTTTGTCACTCATCATTATTTAAGATTTCAATCATGATTATCTGTAATCATGGTAGCATCCACATTAATGTAGAAGTGTTCTGAAACAATTCCATTGTTAATTGCAATAGAAGTGATTCCAAAATGACACCATAATTTCTATTGGGCACAAACTGCAAATGCATCCAAGTTTGTAGTCACAAGCTTGGTGTAGACATTACGTGCTAGTAATATGGGACCAAATACTATACTTTTGACAATTTAATAAACTATAAAAAATGTGTCCAAATACATATGACCCCTTCAAATGGGGAGACAACATACATAAGGCACATTCATTTATAATCGGTAAAACAGATATGTATGAAAATACCTTCAAATAAAAGGTGGTGTTCTGTCGCCTCATAGAAAAATGTAGTCTCAAATCCAAAATGCTGGAGTATTGAGGCAAAAAAATGGTGCTTCACTGTACAAATAAATATGTAGGGGAGTGTATGTCATGAGCATGTTTGACCACTTGTAATGTCTTATCTCATAATAATCCTGATACTTTTCTTCATCTTTTTCCTTCTTTAGCTGAAGAAGCAGTTCGAGTTTACGGACTACCAGACCAAAGTAGACGGTGAGATCCTGCTTCACCTGTACGAGCGGTTCGGCATTCAGAAGATGGCGTCCCTATTGGACGGAGTGTTCGCCTTCATCCTCCTGGACACAGCCAATAGGAAAGTGTTCCTGGGGAGGGATACGTATGGCGTGCGGCCCATGTTCAAACTACTGACCGACAACGGCTTCTTGGCTGTGAGCTCTGAGGCTAAAGGTGAGGGGGGACTACTTACTTGACATCTCATTTGGGGTTGAGTGGTTTTAGTTGCTACACAAGTGGATTAAAGAACAATCCCTATTCAGAATAGAATGAACTTTAATGTTTGCGTAAAAAATATATATATTGTGTAATTACAAAAACGGCTCAACTCTATTGCTATGCAACTGAAATTCAATTAGTAAAGTACAATGTAACAGCTTGTTAAAGATGATAGTAGTGTCTAATGATAGTGTTATTACACGTTTAACAACAACGTCATGTAAAGTGTTACCATGTTAGTTGTTAAACATGTTTTGTGTGTTTGTTCCCAGGTCTGACTGATATCACCCACTCCATGTCTTCTCCTCCTAAGATCACTCCGTTCCTCCCGGGGCACTTTGAGGTGTTTGACCTGAAGCCCACTGGGAAGGTAGAGTCTATTCAGATGGACCGCTTCCACTACTGCACCCAGGAGCCCAGCCACGCTGTCTATGACACGGTAGAAATGCTACCCTCCGGTACGCACGCACACACACACACACACACACATCCATAGTATTTCCATAACGTCAGCATCTTGATTGACAGCAACCATAATGTGGGTCAAGGTTACTGATTATGTAACAGTACCACTACCTGTAGCTAGCTATCAGTGAAAGGTGATAAATGTTGTTTGACACCTAAGATGAAGGGAGGAATGGCTTACTGATTATTGTTTCAGGATGCAAGTTTTTTGGTATTGAGGGTATTGCCATGAATGAAGCCTCTTGTCCAACTGAAACCATTGTAGTCACTGACAATAGGAGTTGGATGTGTAGTATGTCGGAGTTGATTTGCCGGTCCTTAACCATTCAGTTGACCAGTCCCTGTGTGATGACAGTAAGATCTCTTGCTGTCCTCTGTAGGTTTTGTCCCAGAGACAGTGAAGAGCAACATTCGGTTGTTGTTTGAGAACGCTGTCCGGAAACGCCTCATGGCCCACAGGAGGATCGGCTGTCTTCTATCAGGTACAAATCATGTTTATTGCAGAGTATTTTTTTCTTCTTTGTGTAGTGTTACACATGGAATCTTGCGTAAGTAATGCTTCAGATCTGTTACTTGTCTTTTTTTACTTATGCTTGTCTGTGCAAATACATTAGAATACTTGCTAATTATCATTACACCAAAGGTCAAATGACATGTTTGATAAGCTAGTAAATCATGTTCATGACTGTTGCTATATATTTCTACCAGGTGGGCTGGACTCCAGTCTGGTGGCAGCTATGCTGGTCAAACTGGCCAAAGAGGAGAAGTTGAAGTACCCCATCCAGACCTTCGCTATCGGGGCTGAAGACAGCCCAGACATCCTGGCTGCTCGCATGGTGAGAGCCTCCCTCCAGCCTCCATAGAGAGACTGCATTATAATAATGATGATTATGATATTGTGATGAACAGTTTGGGTAGGTTAGGTCTTAGCAGCATGATTCAACACTTCCACACTCATCCCCCAGGGGGCAGCAGCAACCGTGTCTAGGTTCTCTGTCTAGCCTTGATAAAGCGCAGTCAGGTGCAGGCGGGATCCTTCAGAGGTGGCCGTAGAGCCTGCCGGTCTTTGTTTTTTTTGTTTGATATCTTTAGTTTTGGAGCGGCTTTAGAAGTTTATTTTTGTAAGTATCTATGTTGTTCACCCTTTTCAACAACAAACAATAATCCTCTTGGGCTAGCCAACCCATAAGAGTCAGGACGGAGCCGGCCCTGGATCCTGGTAAGTTTGCTGTCTCCTGGGCACATGTACATACAACACGGTCCTCATACGCTCATTTCTCACATAAATGCACACCTTAAATCTAGGACTCTTAGACTTAGCTAGTGCAACAATATTAGCAGGCTAGTCAATTGGTTTCATAACAGTATAACGTCATAATCAGTAATAATCCAACTTTATTTTTGTAGCATCTTTTACCCAGTATATTACAGCTCACAGGCCATTACAAATTTAAATGAATACAGAAATAACAGAATAGAATACAAATATAATCATAAATGCTCCTTTGTGAACTCACTGCTCCCTCTTGGTCAGGCCGTAATTGGAAAAGAGAATTATCTTAAGTTGAAGGCAATAAATAGATAATACGTGAATGAATGTCTTGGTGAATGTCTCGTGGTGTTCCAGGTGGCGTCGTACATCGGCAGTGAGCACCACGAGGTCAACTTCACCCCTGAGGAAGGTTTCAAAGCCGTGGAGGAGGTCATCTTTCACCTGGAGACCTATGACATCACCACCATACGCGCCTCTGTCGGTGAGAGAACACTATCCCGTCTTACATCAACCTCAATCTCCAAACACCAAGCAGAAGTGGTGTCCCACTTAAGCTAAATGAATAGGCTACGAGGGTGACGCATTTGTGAAATACCTAGACACTAGACAGTTTTGTTGTACCTTCTCAATGTGCCCACTGACCTGGACAAAGGGAGTCTGGTCAGGCTGCATACCTTTTCCTTCTGATTGGCTGGTTTGAATCCTAGTGGAATCCTGGGAGATTAGTGAGTGTGGCCTACTTCAACTCAATCCTGTTTCCAATAATCTTTTCTCATTTTGCAGGCATGTACCTAGTGTCAAAGTACATCCGTGAGAAGACTGACAGCGTGGTGATTTTCTCTGGGGAGGGCTCTGATGAGCTGACACAGGGGTACATCTACTTCCACAAGGTAAGTTTGTTCCACATCAGAGATGTCATTCTCTCTCACTCACCAATTTCCATGTACCAGTCAGGGTTGTGGTGAATGCAGTAGTCAATTCAGGAAGTGCATGAATAAAAAAAAAAAATGGAAATCAATAGGAAATGTGTGGTTAGACTAAATTGAAAATGGAATTGAACCCAACCCTGGAACCAGTTGTTATGTCTGGGAATATGAAATGAGTTGTTGCTTCCTGCTCCAGGCTCCCACGCCCAAGGCAGCAGCAGAGGAGAGTGTTCGTCTGATGAAGGAGCTCTACCTCTTTGACGTCCTGAGAGCCGACCGCACAACCGCTGCACATGGGCACGGGCATCTTCTTTTTCAATACATTCATTCCTTTTTACATCCTTTCCTCAAACTCATCAGACCACTATCTGCTCTCTTTCTTTTGAGAAGCCATAGATAATTACAGAAGATGTACATTTTAAAGATGGCACCTAAATGACTTCCTCTTCTCTCCTCTACAGTCTGGAGCTGAGAGTGCCTTTCCTGGACCACAGATTCACAGCGTACTACCTCTCCCTGCCTGAGGAGATGAGGCAACCTAAGGTCAGTCTCCTCCGCCCCAATCACCATATCCTCACTCCCTATCCTGTAGATGTGGCTCTGATGAGATAATGGAGTATAAAAGTAATGTATTATTGCAAAAGTCTCTTGAGTGATTGTTGTCAGTGTTGTGTATCCAAATCAGAGTCCTTGAAGCAAATATCAGTTTCCAAACATGTAAAGGATTCCGGTGCTATAATTCCAAACACGGTTCAGTTTCACTAAGGGGTGTATGTGTGTGTGTAACCAGGATGGAGTGGAGAAGCACCTCCTCAGAGACTCATTTAAAGGTCTGAACCTGATCCCAGACGAAATCCTATGGAGACGTAAAGAGGCCTTCAGCGACGGAATGACTTCTGTCAAGAAGTCCTGGTACAACAGCCTGCAGGACCAAATGGAGTCTGAGGTACACACACACACACACACACACAGCAGGCACGCACGTACACACACAGGCACGCTGGCATACATGACATATGCACACACACATTCTGACTCCTTCTTTCTCTCTTCCAAGGTGAACGACTACGATCTGGAGAAAGCTCCTAAGACATTCCCGTTCCTCCCTCCCAGAACCAAAGAGGCGTACTTCTACCGCCAGGTGTTTGAGAATCTTTACCCGGGCCAGGCTAAGTGGCTCAGCCACTACTGGATGCCCCGTTGGATCAATGCTACAGACCCCTCAGCCAGAACTCTCTCCATCTACAAGCCTGACAAGGACCAGTGATACAGAAACAACAGTGGCTCTTTTCCAATACCCTCACTAGCGTAGCACTTAGAATGAAGCAGTCCATTGAGCATGCATGCATTATAAGTGGTATGCTAGTATGGATATTGGAACCTAGACCGTGTCAGCTGTCAATTACCTCTGTCACCATTACTACAACTCCTCTTCACAACAAACCTATCTAGAATTTGTCTCATGCTAGAGTTGTGACGATTGTGGGATTTTAGGGTAACAAATTGTAATTTTTGTTGAAAAATGTTTTTGACCTTGTAATGCATCTTTAGCTACTACATACCTAATGAATACAACACTGCTTTGGAACTTTGGAAATGAAGCTTCTCCTACTGACCGTGCTGCTAGCAAAATGCTATTGGATAAACTGTCTACTTGAATTTAAAGTTGAATCCCCTCTTCTCCTAAAATAAAGGCATTAAGACTATGATGAAAATGATTTTTTCACAGTTATTGTCAGTTAGATGATGATATGATAATTGTGCCAGGCCTATGCAGGAATCATCTAGTTCTTGGGATCAGTGTGAATTACAGTTACAGGGTCAGTTCTGATTTGGGGAAACTTGTTTCAGTAGGAATAGTCGATAATATTAGAAGACTGGAATGATGCTTAGTTAAATAAACAATGCTGTCGTTTATCTCACTGGGGTTCAGTAGCACTACTACTGAAATGCTTTCATACATTATAGTACCATACCTAGATATGATTACATAATACATGGATGTAAATTACATACATATTTTAACAGCTTCAGACATAAGCCAAACCTTAACACAATTCTTAACCGTTCCTAATGAGTTCTGTTGACAAAATATGCCTTTTCCTCTCATTCACATTATTATGAAGTTGAATGCATATAACTGGTAATGTAAAGATGTGTTTTTTTAATATAGCCACTAACCCAGAGGTACGATATAACCTGTGATTTCTGTCTGTTTGCCTCTGACCCAGACAGGAAGGAGGCAGCCTTTTAAAATAAAGGACATTTATCTTTACTGCCTGCTGTAATAGGTGACATTTGTCAGGTCCAGTTCCGTGCAGATGAGGCTGGGCTCATTGTAATGGCTGGATTGGAATAGAGTCCAACGTGATTGCCATGTGTTTGATACTGTTCTGTTTATGCCATTCCAGCCATTACAATGAGCCTGTCCTCCTATAACTCCTCCCAAACTGACAGAGAGGTAACTAATTTACCGTTTAAACATCTTTTAAATGTCAGAACAGTTATGATAAAACTTAAGCTTTCATGCATTGATCAAAAGCCCCAAAGTTATCTTTCTTATTGAAAAGGAAAAGGCACAACATTCACTCACCATTAAAAACAACTGAATCAACTATTGAAAGCTTGATTGTTTGTCCTTCATCAGGATATGAATTTGAACATTTCTTACTCATTTCGCCCCCCCTGTTTTCGTTTTAACTTGTCATCATACTCATGTCATATGAGAAAGGCTAATGCTTCTGATGTGACTTAGCCATTCTGTACTTAATAAGTGGCCACACAAACTGATCAGACAGATAATGTACCTATCTGGAATAACGATGACAAAAGGACGAGGTGTTTGTTGCCCGTTACATACTGTCCTTTACTGGAGTGTGTTGTGTTAAAGAGAGCAAGACCATGGCTTGGCGTAATAATGGTCTATAAATCATTTTCACAAACGTTTAAGTAAAGTGTGCTATGCGTGTGTTCTTGCGTGAGCGTGTCATTAAGATAATGATAGAATGTGTAACAGATTGAATATCACGCTGGGAACAACATGAATCAATTGAAGATGAAACATGATTGGGACAGGCTGGTATAATGGGTTCCATAAGGAAGCCCACTCAGACCAAAACAGGTTTGGATGCTAAACATATTGCATTGATTGCACTTTGTTTTCTGAACTGCAATCCATCTAGACTCTAGATGGAAATGTATGAAACTATAGCATTACATGTCTAAAGTGATAGTGTCTATGTACTGTATTAAACTGCTTCTGAAATAAACGTGCTCCACACCCTTGACAATATCTATCTCACTTGTTATTGTTTTTTTTTGTGTGTGTTCATGATCATACATTTGCATTACAATATTCACACTGGTATACCACTTAAGTACAAAGCAATATATTGGGCATGCATTCTAAGTGGTATGGATATTGGATCATATGCACTTGTGTGAGAGGGAGGGGTTGCCCAATTTGGCAACTGTGTGCTACTTTCTTTGTCCACTAGAGGGTAGACCACTCCACATTATCAACACCCTCTACACAGCATAGTCCACCAGTGAAAATAAGAAATGAAAGTTCCACCAATAAAGAAAATAGTTTTAATATATCACGCCACAATTACATACAAGTATTCTGTCATACCATACATCTTGGTTTCATAAACATGACAGTTTGATTTACAGTCAATTTAAATGAGAGCATGTCCTGATGGAGCAGCATGTCTGTAGTGGAGCAGCATGTCTGTAGTGGAGCAGCATGTCCTGATGGAGCAGCATGTCTGTAGTGGAGCAGCATGTCTGTAGTGGAGCAGCATGTCTGTAGTGGAGCAGCATGTCCTGATGGAGCAGCGTGTCTGTAGTGGAGCAGCATGTCTGTAGTGGAGCAGCATGTCTGTAGTGGAGCAGCATGTCTGTAGTGGAGCAGCATGTCTGTAGTGGAGCAGCATGTCCTGATGGAGCAGCATGTCTGTAGTGGAGCAGCATGTCTGTAGTGGAGCAGCATGTCTGTAGTGTACCAGAGTATTTTGTTTATTTACAGCACAATCAGTTGTGATTAAAACAGTTGAGGCACTAGACAGTGGGATTGGCAGTGCAATTTTCTACATACCCTGGGGTAGAGCTTTGCTTTGATGGTCCACGACAACAGTATTCTCTGGAACCTATGATATGATGATGGTACTAATACTTTGACATACATTAAATAACATCATGTTTCTGTAAGGTACGGTAGGAGTATCAGTTCACACCGAGGGTGACAACAGTATTCTCTGGAACCTATGATATGATGATGGTACTAATACTTTGACATACATTAAATAACATAATGTTTCTGTAAGGTACGGTAGGAGTATCAGTTCACACCGAGGGTGACAACAGTCCACTATCTTCCACAAATTTACCAGGTTTTCCCAGAAATCCTAGTTGGAATATTCTGAAATGTCCGTCTTATGATTTCCCTTCAAATTCCAATCTTCCAACCGGAATTTCTGGAAAACCTGGGAATGATTGGGAAAACGAACAGAATTTTGTAACCCAATTCAGATCACACTCCTGCATTCTTCCAGAACAAGTCACATTGGCACAGTCAGGTACAGTACAGCTACATCACCACGATGTGAAAACAGACATTTTATTACGGTAATTTACAATAAATTTGACGACACATATTTTGGAGGAAACAAAACTACGCATCAGACACCCCTTCCAATCTTCTGTAGGAATGACTTGTTGAGAAGCGGACCAATAGCAGAGGACTGAATACAGATTCACTGGTTAGCGGCGCTTGTTGTAGTTCTGTTGTGTGTTCCACTCAAATGAATCTATGGTTGAAGAGAAAGCTTGTAAATAACACAGCACAGATTATTTTCAGATTGTCACTTTTAGCCCAGTTCCAGCAATTATTGTGGATTCGTAACAAGAACAGCTTGGTTCAGCTCGGTTCGACTCAGTAGTGTAAAAAGCCAATATGAGGCCTGTACCTGGTTCGTCTTGGCTCCTCTTGCCCATCAATCCAACAAAGGAGTTAATTTTATGCCCTGAAAGAGAAGACAGCCAATACCATTGACACTGCAGTTATAGACAATGAGTGATGCAGAGACTAGTGTGCAGAGCAAAAAGGTGCGAGTTCTTTCAGTAACTGCCAATATTGTTTACATCCTGACCCTAAACTTAACCCCCTAACCTTAACCCTAGCCCTAACCTTAACCCTAGCCCTAAACTTAACCCTTATTTCTAACCCTAACTGTAACCTTAGCAAGCGGTTGTTTATCAACAGATAGTGTGTTGACTGTACGACCATCTGTAGAACATCTATCTGGACTATCCAAATAACGTGTGACCAATCATTTTCGTCAGTGATGCAATGAATAGTGTATAACCTAAATGGTGAGAGGAGAGTGTGTAGAATCATATCTACACTCCTCCTACTCTGGCAGATATCTAGTCTTGTGCAAATTGATGGATGGACTCAGTCCCCGTCCCCTTGCCCTAGTGACTGAGAGATATAGAGGCGGCCACCCACACGTTTTGGAAGGAAGGGTAGTGGTTGGAGATTGTTTTTCCTAGGAGGGCGGGATAGGATGCATGTACTGAGGGGACACTTGCGTCCCAGACTGACGGATGTCTCTGTCAGACTCTGTCAATCACACTAATGGAATAGAATATAAAGGTGGAGGGAATGGGGGAGACAGGGGAGGATGTGGGGGAGAAGGGGGAGTGGTGGGGTTATAAAACTCTGCGTGAGACCCCTGGGATACCCTATCTGTCAACATACCCTCTCTGGCAACACATCAGGGGTTTGGGAATCATGATGATCGTAACGGGGCGACGGCATCCTGTGCCATTTCCATTGGTGGTCTAGTCACGAGTCACTTGAAATTTCCCCTCCGGACGTCATAAGTGCTTGGCCCCTCCATTGTGTGTTATATACTGTAATATATTATAATGTATATATTATATATATACTGTATAATGTATATATATAATATATATACTGTATAATGTATATATTATATTCAACAGTTTGTGTGGAAGGGTGAGATGCTCGGGTCCATCTTTCCATCATCCGCGTAACCAATCTAATTTAATGCCTAAATGTCCTTGGGGCATTGATTGAAGCACTCTCTCTCTCCCCCTTTCTCTGTCTCCCTCTCTTGCTCACCTTTGCTCTCTCCCCATCTCTCTTCTTCCATTCCTCTCTCCCCTCTCTCTCTTCTTCCATTCCTCTCTCTCCCCTCTCTCTCTCTCTCTCTTCTTCCATTCCTCTCTCCCTCTCTCTCTCTTCCATTCCTCTCTCTTCCCTTCCTCTTCCATTCCTCTCTCCCTCTCTCTCTCTTCTTCCATTCCTCTCTCCCCCTCCCTCTCTCTCTCTTCTTCCATTCCTCTCTCTCCCCCTCTCTCTTCTTCCATTCCTCTCTCTCCCCCTCTCTCTCTTCTTCCATTCCTCTCTCCCTCTCTCTCTCTTCTTCCATTCCTCTCTCCCCTCTCTCTCTTCTTCCATTCCTCTCTCTCCCCTCTCTCTCTCTCTCTCTTCTTCCATTCCTCTCTCTCCCCTCTCTCTCTTCTTCCATTCCTCTCTCTCCCCTCTCTCTCTCTTCTTCCATTCATCTCTCTCCCCTCTCTCTCTTCTTCCATTCCTTCAGGTCTCTCCAGAGATGTTAGATTAGGTTCAAGTACAGACTCTGGCTGGGCCACTCAAGGACATTCAGAGACTTGTCCCGAAGCCACTCCTGCGCTGTCTTGGCTATGTGCTTAAGGTGGGTCCTAAATGCCCCTGGAGCAAGTTTTCATCAAGGATCTCGTAGTACTATGCTCCATTCATCTTTCCCTCGATCCCGACTAGTCTCCCAGTCCCAGCCGCTGAAAAACATCACCACAGCATGATGCTAGCACCACCATGCTTCACCGTAGGGATGGTCCCAGGTTTCCTCCAGATGTGACGCTTGGCATTCAGGCCAAAGAGTTCAATCATGGTTTTATCAGACCAGGGAATCTTGTTTTTAGGTACCTTTCGGCAAATTCCAAGCGAGCTGTCATGTGCCTTTTACTGAGGAGTGGCTTCCGTCTGGCCACTCTAACATAAAAGTCTGATTGGTGAAGTGCTGCAGAGATGGTTGTCCTTCTGGAAGGTGCTCCCACCACCACAGAGGAACTCTGGAGCTCTGTCAGAGTGACCATCGGGTTCTTGGTCACCTCCCTGACCAAGGACCTTCTCCCCCGATTACTCAGTTTGGCTAGGCGGCCAGCTCTAGGAAGAGTCTTGGTGGTTCCAAACTTCTTTCAATTGAGAATGATAGAGGCCAATGTGTTCTTGGTTTTTGCTCTGACATGCACTGTCAACTGTGGGACCTTATATAGACAGGTGTGTGCCATTCCAAATCATGTCCAACCACAGGTGGACTCCAATCAAGTTGTGCAAAAAATTTAAAAAATCAGTTTTTGATTTGTCTTTATGGGGTATTGTGTGTAGGTTGATGAGGATTATTATTTTTAAATTAATTTTAGAATAAGGCTGTAATTTAACAAATTGTGTTAAAAGGGATTAGGTCTGAACACTTTCTAAATGCACTATACAGTATGTATTTATGCTGCACTTGCTGCCTCCTTTCGCTGAGTAGGGGAGTCATTTAAGAAATACCTAAATGACTGAACAGAGGGGATGTGGGATATCCCTCTCTCTCTCCCACTGGGCACATATGTCATTTCAATGTCTAGTTTTGATTTACATTTGGTTGAGTTAACTACAGTGAATTCAGCATGAAAAAAAATATGATATCACCATGTAATTGGATTTAGGTTCAAAGTTATTTTATAAATTCCCTTTCATTGATGACTTTTTCCATGTTGATTCAACGTCATCACATTTTTTTTACTCAGTCAAGGGGTCTACAAGGCAGAATTAACACTACCACCCTAGCGAAGAAATGGAGTGGTCTTCAAGGCAGAATTAACACTACCATCCTAGTGAAGAAATGGAGTGGTCTTCAAGGCAGAATTAACACTACCACCCTAGCGAAGAAATGGAGTGGTCTTCAAGACAGAATTAACACTACCATCCTAGTGAAGAAATGGAGTGGTCTTCAAGGCAGAATTAACACTACCACCCTAGCGAAGAAATGGAGTGGTCTTCAAGACAGAATTAACACTACCATCCTAGTGAAGAAATGGAGTGGTCTTCAAGGCAGAATTAACACTACCACCCTAGCGAAGAAATGGAGTGGTCTTCAAGACAGAATTAACACTACCATCCTAGTGAAGAAATGGAGTGGTCTTCAAGGCAGAATTAACACTACCACCCTAGCGAAGAAATGGAGTGGTCTTCAAGACAGAATTAACACTACCATCCTAGTGAAGAAATGGAGTGGTCTTCAAGGCAGAATTAACACTACCATCCTAGTGAAGAAATGGAGTGGTCTTCAAGGCAGAATTAACACTACCATCCTAGTGAAGAAATGGAGTGGTCTTCAAGACAGAATTAACACTACCATCCTAGTGAAGAAATGGAGTGGTCTTCAAGGCAGAATTAACACTACCATCCTAGTGAAGAAATGGAGTGGTCTTCAATACAGAATTAACACTACCATCCTAGTGAAGAAATGGAGTGGTCTTCAAGACAGAATTAACACTACCATCCTAGTGAAGAAATGGAGTGGTCTTCAAGGCAGAATTAACACTACCATCCTAGTGAATAAATGGAGTGGTCTTCAAGACAGAGTTAACACTACCACCCTAGTGAAGAAATGGAGTGGTCTTCAAGGCAGAATTAACACTACCATCCTAGTGAAGAAATGGAGTGGTCTTCAAGACAGAATTAACACTACCACCCTAGTGAAGAAATGGAGTGGTCTTCAAGACAGAATTAACACTACCATCCTAGTGAAGAAATGGAGTGGTCTTCAAGACAGAATTAACACTACCATCCTAGTGAAGAAATGGAGTGGTCTTCAAGACAGAATTAACACTACCATCCTAGTGAAGAAATGGAGTGGTCTTCAAGACAGAATTAACACTACCATCCTAGTGAAGAAATGGAGTGGTCTTCAAGACAGAATTAACACTACCACCCTAGTGATGGAATAGAGGTCTTTAAGGCAGAATTAACACTACCATCCTAGTGAAGAAATGGAGTGGTCTTCAAGGCAGACTTAAGACTAGTATCCTAATGATGGAATAGAGGTCTTTAAGGCAGAATTAAAAGGATGTACCCTAGTGAGGGAATGTTGGGGTTTTCAAGGCATTGAAGACCACCTACTGTCTCCTTAAATCCCTCAAACGACCTGTTAGCTGTGTGGGTTGTGATTTAATTAAAACATCTGTCAATTTTTTTTCTCTCTCTCCCTCTCTTTCGTTTGACTTTTACTTACCATTATGCAAAATAAATATACATTTTTCAACCCATGCATTTTCTTATTTTGCTGCTGGGCAACATTTGGTGTGTGTTCTCCCTCCCACACATGGTTAGCACGAACCTCTACAACCCACATGGTGAACTACAGGTGAACAGTACTCATGGCGTCAACGTCATCAAACATCATAACTTGTAACACCTGACCTGATGTGCAAATAATCCCCAACCTTGCCTGACAGGCTACCAGCACCTGCCTAGCCTACACACGTGTGCCTCACATGCTCAGTTATGCACAGTCCTTGTGCCTTTGTAACATGTCAGTAAAACTAATTATAACTTAATAAACCATGGCTTCATATTTCGGACAAGGACAATTATTGGGAAATATTCTCCAATATTAATGAAAAATATTAATTAATTATGAGTTTGTCACTTACTTTTTCGGGTTATCTGTGCATTCGCTGTTGGAAGAAAGGGGGGGGGGAAACATCAATCAATGTAGGCCTACAATAATGTAATTTCCTTTATGAATAGGCAAAAAACCTGCGTAAAGATATTGATATACAGTTTGTAATTATGAATTGCAATAATAATGCATATCAATTCATGTGATTCATTTTAATGGCAACAAACGGGAAAGTGTCTTATAGACTGAAGAATGGTGACAGGGCGAGGCGCGAGGAGGCACGGTCTTACCGGAGGAGCGTTTCCCCATCAGGCCAAAGAACTGATGAGGCCGCGGTTTCCGCGTCATCCTCCGCAGTATCTCTCTGAACGGGTCAGACGAAAGCCACTCGTCCTGCACGAGGGAGGAAATCAAATTAACGGAACATTAGACATAGGGTATAGGAGGAGGGGGAGACAGACTCCTTTATAGCCTACAAGCCTATAGCTCTGCGTAAAATATCGTATATTTTTATAGCTCTAGATCTAATCTCGAAGGGCAATCTATATATATCAGTAAAGACACCCCGTGTGAACTATATTTCTAGAGTCAACATTAGTCTAAAAGCAGGGGCCCAACAGCTGCTAATGACCACGGGCTCATTAAAGTGTCCATCACTTATCCAAGACATCCCAGGTCCTTTGGTTCCTTCCTTATTGAATAATATAACCCACCCGCCTTGTTACAACGCTCTGTGTTTCCTCAGCGGCGAGGCAATGATTACATAGGCCTACCTGCTGAATGTTCCCAATCTGACTGAAGTTTATGAGAAATATGCCCCAAGATCCGCCCAGAGACTTGGCAGTCGCCCAACCCGCAATGTCAAAGGTTGAACGTGCGCTACATGTGAATGAAGCTTCAATCTGGGACTAAAGTAATGATCGCTGTACACTGAGCTAAAAGCTCACCATTTACGCACAATGAATCATAACAAATCTTTCACCCGACATTATGTTTAATCCCTATACATGCAAACTCTCCGAAACAGGTGAATTAAACTATAACAGACATCAGCATACAAATATTTTATAACATGTGTGATAAAAAATAGTTTTAAACAATTTTGGTGAACAAAACACAAGGCTGTGCCATTAAATTAAACAATATATTTTGTCCAATAGTTAGTTAAGCAATCATACATTTTTACATGTTCATTTTTTAAATTCGTTTAATAGACGATTCTAACGGAAAAAAATAATATAATTGTCTTGTTATGTCAAATCATTAAATCATTCCTACCGTAATTTGATCGTTTGTCCAATAATCAAGATCTTCTTTTGGACCAATTTCTTCACAAAAAAATTGGGCAATAGCAATAAAAGCTATCACAAGCGGTAGAAGTAATTTCATGATGCAGCTATCTGTTGCGCGCAACTCTTCCGCCCTAAAACTATTCTTTCTTCGTTTGTTTCTATTTAAAAAGTAGAAATAGGCTATTACAGCACTTGTAAACTGAGTTTAAATGTTTTTCAACCCCTCTCTATGACTTTTTAGAGCTCGATGTTTACACCTGTGGAAATTGGTATCGTCTCCTCTCCATATAAGTGTCTTAAGCGTACGCAAAAATGAAATGTTCCTTCCTTGGTTGAAACCTCCGCTCAGTTCCCTCTCTGCTCCAGTCCGCGCGCTCTGCCGCTCTACAGCGCCTACACCTTGGTCCTGTTGGGTCTTTGTGACAACACTGTAGTACTGCACTAGGTTATATAGCAAGGGGTAGAAGTGCGACAGGTATCTTAATTCGCTTTAAATCAAGTACATTTACTTGACATGTACTCCCTGAGAGCTGTGTGATGACTAACATCCGTCGTGGTATTTTGCATATGGTCGATATTACTTTCAAACGTTCCCCTATGACCCTCCTTAGCACTCTGCTTATTGTTCCCGTTGTAATCGGAATGTCCAAGTGAAGCGAATGGAGTAGGAGAGTCTGATGACGCACTGAAGTTCAAGGTTTCTACGTAAGTACTTATGACTGTCCTACTCCAAAGCAACAAAATCATTATAAAACGAAAATTGATTTGCATCTTATATATCAGTGGAAGATGTTTTCAACAAACATTCCAGAATCTTCACATTGCAGTTGACAAGTTTGGATTCTAAAAGTCACTTTTCTAAACTTTTGTAAAAATGAATAGTTGTAAATCGAATCATTAGAATTCCTAAACCATGTCAACAGGAGTCTCATCTTTTTTTCTGATTTCATATATTACTTTAGAAAGTAAACATGTTTAAATAAAATCTTAGATAGGCCTACAGAACTTTATAATTTTTGAACCCCCCTAACAACTCTAAAATCACACAGACAAGGTCCCCCAATCACTTATAGGCACTATAGGCTTCTCTCAGAAGAGGATGCTGTGTGCTTTCTTCCTTTCTACCCAGATATAGGCTATTTGACAATGGTTCTGGACACATAGTGCTGTAGGCCTACATGACACTCCCACGGAGCTTTTAAACAAAGTCTAAATCATGGAGGTTGAAAGAAAGAGAAAGCGAGAGAAAGAGAGAGAGAGCAAAAACATATATAGTCCCTTGACTTTTTCCAAATTTTGTTACGTTACAGCCTTATTCTAAAATTCATTCAATTGTTTTTTTCCCTCATCAATCTACACACAATACCCCATAATGACAAAGCAAAAACAGGTTTTTAGAAAATTTAGCACAGTATTAAAAATAAAAACTGAAATATGACATTTACATAAGTATTCAGACCCTTTACTCAGTACTTTGTTGAAGCACATTTGGCAGCCATTACAGCCTCGAGTCTTCATGGGTGTGACTCTACAAGCTTGGCACACCTGTATTTGGGGAGTTTCTTCCAATCTTCTCTATAGATCCTCTCAAGCTCTGTCAGGTTGGATGGGGAGCATCGCTGCACAGCTATTTTCAGGTCTCTCCAGAGATGTTTGACCAGGTTCAAGTCCGGGCTCTGGCTGGGCCACTCAAGGACATTCAGAGACTTGTCCCGAAGCTACTCCTGCGTTGTCTTGGCTGTGTGCTTAGGGCCGTTGTCCTGTTGGAAGGTGAACCTTTGCCCCCAGTCTGAGGGACCTGAGAGCTCTTTCCCTCCGGCCTGACTAGTCTTCCAGTCCCTGCCACTGAAAACATCCCGACAGTTGATGCTGCCACCACCATTTCTTTACATTTTTGATTGATTTATTTGACCTTTATTTAACCAGGTAGGCCAGTTGAGAACAAGTTCTCATTTACAACTGCGACCTGGCCAAGATAAAGCTAAGCAGTTTGACACATACAACAACACAGAGTTACACATGGAATAAACGAACATACAATCAATAATACAGTAGAAAAATCTATATACAGCATGTGCAAATGAGGTAGTATAAGAGAGGTAAGGCAATAAATATGCCATGGTGGCAAAGTAATTACAATATAGCAATTAAACACTGGAATGGTAGGATTTGCAGAAGATGAATGTACAAGTTGAGATACTGGAGTGCAAAGGAGCAAGATGAATAAATAAATAAATACAGTATGGGGATGAGGAAGATTGGATGGGCTATTTACAGATGAGCTATGTACAGGTGCAGTGATCTGTGAGCTGCTCTGACAGCTGGTGATTAAAGATAGTGAGGGAGGTAAGAGTCTCCAGCTTCAGAGATTTTTGCAGTTTGTTCCAGTCATTGGCAGCAGAGATACCCCAGCATTGCGCACTGCTGCCATCATCATTACGCACACCTGCCTTCCCTTGTCACGCGCGTCAGCGATTATTGGAGTAACCTGGACTCAATCATTACCTTCCCTATATCTGTCTGGTTCACTGCTCTGTTCCCTGCTTCTGCATTGATTGTCATATGTCCTTGTATACCCGTGTGCTGACACTGGTCCTGTCTTGTTTTCTGTGTTTCCTGATTATATGTTTGAGTCCCCGTACCTGCTTCTCATCCCCGGCGGCGGTCCTTACATGTGGTGTTGATGGTACCCTAAATTCAATTATAAAATATACAGACCACACATTCCAATTGGCTATACTTAAACTCTTTAACATCATCCTCAGCTCTGGCATCGTCCACAATATTTGGAACCAAGAACGGATCATCCCAATCCACAAAAGCGGAGACAAATTTGACCCCAATAAATTCAGCGGGAGATGCATCAACAGCCACCTTGGGACAGTCCCCTGCATTATCATCAACAGCCACCTTGGGACAGTCCTCTGCATTATCGTCAACAGCCACCTTGGGATAGTCCTCTGCATTATCATCGACAGCCACCTTGGGACAGTCCTCTGCATTATCATCAACAGCCACCTTGGGACAGTCCCTCTGCATTATCATCAACAGCCACCTTGGGACCGTCCTCTGCATTATTGTCAACAGCCACCTTGGGATAGTCCTCTGCATTATCATCGACAGCCACCTTGGGACAGTCCTCTGCATTATCATCAACAGCCACCTTGGGACAGTCCTCTGCATTATCATCAGCAGCCACCTTGGGACAGTCCTCTGCATTATCATCAACAGCCACCTTGGGACAGTCCTCTGCATTATCATCAACAGCCACCTTGGGACAGTCCTCTGCATTATCATCAACAGCCACCTTGGGACAGTCCTCTGCATTATCATCAACAGCCACATTGGGACAGTCCGCTGCATTATCATCAACAGCCACCTTGGGACAGTCCTCTGCATTATCATCAACAGCCACCTTGGGACAGTCCTCTGCATTATCATCAACAGCCACCTTGGGACAGACCTCTGCATTATCATCAACAGCCACCTTGGGACAGTCCTCTGCATTATCATCAACAGCCACCTTGGGACAGTTCACTGCATTATCATTAACAGCAGACTCACACATTTCCTCAGTGAAAACAATGTAATGAGCAAATTTCAGATTGGCTTTTTACCAAATTAGATCGATAGACCACGTATTCACCCTGCACACCCTAATTGACAAACAAACAAACCAAAACAAAGGCAAAGTCTTCTCATGCTCTGTTGATTTTCATATGAGGATCTGCTATACAAATTGCTGGAAAGAGATGTTGGGGGAAAAACATACAACATTATAAAATCCATGTACACAAACAAGTGTGCAGTTTTTAAAAACACAGCCCATGACAACAAACCTTAGTAAGACAAAAATATAGGCTTGCCAGTTGCCAGGACCACAAATACAAGTTCCGTCTAGACACCGTTACCCTAGAGCATACAAAAAACGATACATACCTTGGCCTAAACATCAGCGCCACAGATAACTTCCACAAATCTGTGAACGACCTGAGAGACAAGGCAAGAAGGGCCTGCTACGCCATCAAAAGGAACATAAAATTCGCCATAACAATTAGGATCTGGTAAAAGAATACATGAATCCATTATTGAACCCATTGAACCCTTTATTGAACCCTTTATTGAACCCTTTATGGCTGTGAGGTCTGGGGTCCGTCCGCTCACCAACCAAGAATTCACAAAATGGGACAAACACCAAATTGAGAGTCTGCATGCAGAATTCTGCAAAAATATTCTTCCTGTACAACGTAAAACACCAAATAATGCAGAGCAGAGTTAGGCCTATATCCTCTAATTATAATGCATGCAGAGCAGAGTTAGGCCGATATCCTCTAATTATAATGCATGCAGAGCAGAGTTAGGCCTATATCCTCTAATTATAATGCATGCAGAGCAGAGTTAGGCCTATATCCTCTAATTATAATGCATGCAGAGCAGAGTTAGGCCTATATCCTCTAATTATAATGCATGCAGAGCAGAGTTAGGCCTATATCCTCTAATTATAATGCATGCAGAGCAGAGTTAGGCCTATATCCTCTAATTATATTGCATGCAGAGCAGAGTTAGGCCTATATCCTCTAATTATAATGCATGCAGAGCAGAGTTAGGCCGATATCCTCTAATTATAATGCATGCAGAGCAGAGTTAGGCCTATATCCTCTAATTATAATGCATGCAGAGCAGAGTTAGGCCGATATCCTCTAATTATAATGCATGCAGAGCAGAGTTAGGCCGATATCCTCTAATTATAATGCACGCAGAGCAGAGTTAGGCCTATATCCTCTAATTATAATGCACGCAGAGCAGAGTTAGGCCTATATCCTCTAATTATAATGCACGCAGAGCAGAGTTAGGCCTATATCCTCTAATTATAATGCCGCAATTAGCAGAGTTAGGCCTATATCCTCTAATTATAATGCACGCAGAGCAGAGTTAGGCCTATATCCTCTAATTATAATGCACGCAGAGCAGAGTTAGGCCTATATCCTCTAATTATAATGCACGCAGAGCAGAGTTAGGCCTATATCCTCTAATTATAATGCACGTAGAGCAGAGTTAGGCCTATATCCTCTAATTATAATGCATGCAGAGCAGAGTTAGGCCTATATCCTCTAATTATAATGCATGCAGAGCAGAGTTAGGCCTATATCCGCTAATTATAATGCATGCAGAGCAGAGTTAGGCCTATATCCTCTAATTATAATGCATGCAGAGCAGAGTTAGGCCTATATCCTCTAATTATAATGCATGCAGAGCAGAGTTAGGCCTATATCCTCTAATTATAATGCATGCAGAGCAGAGTTAGGCCGATATCCGCTAATTATCCAAATCCAGATTCTACAACCACCTAAAAGGAAGCAATTCCCAAACTTCCATAGCAAAGCCATCACATACAAAGAGATGAACCTGGAAAAGAGTCCCTAAGCAAGTTGGTCCAGGGGCTCTGTTCACAAACACAAACAGACCCCACAGAGCCCCCGGACTGCTACACAACTAGACCCAACCAAATCATCAGAAAATAAAAAGAGAATTACTTGACACAATTGAAAGAATTAACAAACAAAAAAAGAGCAAACTAGAATGCTATTTGGCCCTAAACAGAGGGTACACAGTGGCAGAATACCTGACCACTGTGACACTGTCCCATATCTATTGGGTGAAATACCACGGTGTGCCATCACAGCAGCAAAATGTGTGACCTGTTGCCACAAGAAAAGGGCAACTAGTGAAGAACAAACACCATTGTAAAATACCACCCATGTTTCTGTGTATTTATTTTGTATTTGAACCATTTGCCTGGAGGTGAATAACCCTGCAAAGTGGAGAGGAGCCAGGTCATTTGTTTTGCAGAAAGTTGTTGGCTGTGAAGAGAGAGATACACCGACAACACACAGTCCACAGTGTCCACACAGCTCAATTCGTGCTTGACAACTCAAGTGCCTTTATCCCAGCAATAATGGACTCCTTTTATTCAATCAATGGCAAAATGCTAATGTTAATTTGACCCGAAAATAACATGTGAGGTGCAAAGCCTGCCTGTCATTCGCAATAGATGCAATGTCATTGTCATGTGCATGTACTGTATCTATAGTCTATGGATTATATAAAAGGTCACCCAGTGACTATTAATCACATAGTGGGATGTGTGCATTTCCAATACATAAACCCTGATGTAAATAGTCCTGAGTACATGTACAGACAGAGATACAATGATGATGTTATGTCTGAACTGAAATCCACAGGTTATTCATGTACTTTAGGATCGACCCAGTCAGAATGTGGCCATTTTACAGAGATCCAACCTATAGGATGTGTTGTAATGACACCTGAATCTACTCCTCTTTTTGACATTTGACCTTTTGCCACGTCACATTGTGCCTGTCGTCAGAGCACATGCATATATTATTCAAATGTTCCGTTTATAAATAACAAATATTACATTTATGGATCAGGATGAATAAATGAGCATGACTTAAAATTCCCTGCTGCCTGGCGGGTCTGGAGACAAAGTTATGGTGGATGGATTTACGCTGCTGCTAATATTAATGACATTATCTGTGATGCCATGGTATCTGTGGTCACCAAGACGCTTTAGATGGATATCAATCATCTGATTAACAGAGGGAAGAGGAGAGGGAGGAAAGGGAAAGGGCTATTAAATCAGAAGAAGCGGGGGTAGGGGGGAGAGGTGGGAGATAGAGGGAGGTAGAGGGAGGTAGAGGGAGAGAGGTGGGAGGGGGAGAGGTGGGAGGTAGAGGGAGGCAGAGGGAGGTAGAGGGGGAGAGGTGGGAGGTAGAGGGAGGTAGAGGGAGGTAGAGGGAGGTAGAGGGGGAGAGGTGGGAGGTAGAGGGAGGTAGAGGGAGAGAGGTGGGAGGTAGAGGGGGAGGTAGAGGGGGAGAGGTGGGAGGTAGAGGGAGAGAGGTGGGAGGTAGAGGGGGAGGTAGAGGGGGAGAGGTGGGAGGTAGAGGGAGAGAGGTGGGAGGTAGAGGGAGGTAGAGGGAGAGAGGTGGGAGGTAGAGGGGGGAGGCAGAGGGGGGGAGGTGGGAGGTAGGGGAGGTAGAGGGAGAGGGTGGGAGGTAGAGGGAGGTAGAGAGGTGGGAGGTAGAGGGAGGTAGAGGGAGAGAGGTGGGAGGTAGAGGGAGGTGGAGGGAGAGAGGTGGGAGGTAGAGGGAGGTGGAGGGAGGTGGAGGGAGAGGGAGGTGGGAGGTGGGAGGTAGAGGGAAGTAGAGGGAGAGAGGTGGGAGGGGGAGAGGTGGGAGGTAGAGGGGGATAGAGGGGGAGAGGTGGGAGGTAGAGGGGGAGGTAGAGGGGAGAGGTGGGAGGTAGAGGGAGGTAGAGGGAGAGAGGTGGGAGATAGAGGGAGGTAGAGGGAGGTAGATGGAGGTAGAGGGGGAGAGGTGGGAGGTAGAGGGAGGTGGAGGGAGAGGGAGGTAGAGGGAGGGGTGGGAGAGAGGTGGGAGGTGGGAGGGGAGAGGTGGGAGGTAGAGGGAGAGAGGTGGGAGGTAGAGGGAGGTAGAGGGAGAGAGGTGGGAGGTAGAGGGAGAGAGGTGGGAGGTAGAGGGAGGTCGAGGGAGGTAGAGGGAGGTAGAGGTGGGAGGTGGGAGGTAGAGGGAGAGAGGTGGGACGTGAGGGGGAGGTGGGAGGTGGGAGTAGAGGGAGAGAGGTGGGAGGTAGAGGGAGAGAGGTGGGAGGTAGTGAGAGAGAGGTGGGAGGTAGAGGGAGGTGGAGGGAGAGGTGGAGGGGGAGGTAGAGGGAGGTGGAGGGAGAGAGAGGTGGGAGGTAGGGAGGGAGGTGGAGGGAGAGAGGTGGGAGGTAGGGAGGGAGGTGGGAGGGAGGTAGAGGTGGGAGGGTAGAGGGAGGTAGAGGGAGGTAGGTGGGAGGTGGGGAGGTAGAGGGAGAGAGGGGGAGGTAGAGGAGGTGGGAGGGAGGGAGATAGAGGGAGGAGAGGGGGAGAGGGAGGTGGGAGGTAGAGGGAGGTAGAGGGGAGGTAGAGGGAGGTGGGAGGTAGAGGGAGGTAGAGGGAGAGAGGTGGGAGGTAGAGGGAGGTGGAGGGAGGTAGAGGGAGGTGGAGGGAGAGAGGTGGGAGGTAGAGGGAGAGAGGTGGGAGGTAGAGGGAGGTAGAGGGAGAGAGGTGGGAGGTAGAGGGAGGTAGAGGGAGGTGGAGGGAGGTGAGGACAGGGGAGGTGGAGAGGTAGAGGGAGGTAGAGGGAGGCACACGACACGGCAGGGTGGGAGGTGGGAGGTAGAGGGAGGGTGGGAGGTAGGGAGGTAGAGGGAGAGGGTGGGAGGTAGAGGTGGGGGAGGTAGAGGGGTAGGAGGTAGAGGGAGGTAGAGGTGGGAGGTAGAGGGAGGTGGAGGGAGAGAGGTGGGAGGTAGAGGGGAGGTAGAGGGAGGTAGAGGGAGGTGGAGGAGGTGGGAGGTAGAGGGAGGTAGAGGGGAGAGGTGGGAGAGGGAGGTAGAGGAGGGGGAGGTGGAGGGAGAGAGGTGGGAGGTAGAGGGAGGTAGGTAGGGGAGGAGGGAGGGGGAGGTGGAGGGAGGTAGGGAGAGGGAGGGAGGTGGGAGGTGGGAGGGGAGGTAGGGGAGAGGTGGGGAGGTGGGAGAGGTGGGGAGGTAGAGGGAGGGTAGAGGAGGTGGGAGGTGGAGGGAGGTAGAGGGAGGGAGGTAGAGGGAGGTAGAGGGGGAGGTAGAGGTGGGAGGTAGAGGGAGAGAGGGGAGGTAGAGGGAGAGGTGGGAGGTAGAGGTGGAGGGGAGGTAGAGGAGGAGGTAGGGAGGTAGAGGGAGGTGGGGTGGAGGAGAGGTAGAGGGGTAGAGGGAGGTAGAGGGAGAGGGTGGGAGTTGGAGGGAGAGAGGTGGGAGGTAGAGGGAGGTGGAGGGGTGGGAGGAGTATAGACATAGATGGGAGGTAGAGGGGGAGGGAGGTGAAGACAAGGGCAGCAGGGTGGAGAGGGAGGTAGAGAGAAACAGACAGAGATTAGGTAGAGGGAGGTGGAGGGAGAGAGGTGGGAGGTAGAGGGAGGTAGAGGGAGGTAGAGGGGGAGGTAGAGGGAGGTAGAGGGAGAGAGGGTGGGAGGTAGAGGGAGAGAGGTGGGAGGTAGAGGGAGGTAGAGGGAGAGAGGTGGGAGGTAGAGGGAGAGGGTGGGAGGTAGAGGGAGGTAGAGGGAGGTAGAGGGAGAGAGGTGGGAGGTAGAGGGAGGTAGAGGGAGAGAGGTGGGAGGTAGAGGTGAGGGAGGTGGGAGGTGGGAGGGAGGGAGAGGTGGGGTGAGAGGTGGGAGGTAGAGGGAGGTAGAGGGAGAGAGGTGGGAGGTAGAGGGAGGTAGGGAGGGGGAGGTGGGAGGTAGAGGGAGAGGTGGGAGGTGGGAGGTGGGAGGTAGGGAGGTGGAGGGAGGAGGGTGGGAGGTAGAGGGAGAAAGGTGGGAGGTAGAGGGAGGTAGAGGGAGAGAGGTGGGAGTTAGAGGGAGGTGGAGGGAGTATAGACATAGATAGAGGGGGAGGCAGGGTGAAGACAAGGGCAGCAGGGTGGAGAGGCAGAGAGAAACAGACAGAGATTTGCTTATTATATAGAGAACTGTGGTGATACGATGGCAATACGACACGGCATGGCAGGTGACCGGGGTGAGGCTCTATGTCACCACCATGTAGAGGGAGGTAGAGGGAGAGAGGTGGGAGGTAGAGGGAGGTAGAGGGAGAGAGGTGGGAGCTAGAGGGAGGTAGAGGGAGAGAGGTGGGAGGTAAGGGAAGTGGAGGGAGAGAGGTAGGAGGTAGAGGGAGGTAGAGGGAGAGAGGTGGGAGGTAGAGGGAGGTGGAGGGAGAGAGGTGGGAGGTAGAGGGAGAGAGGTGGGAGGTAGAGGGAGGTAGAGGGAGGTGGAGGGAGAGAGGTGGGAGGTAGAGGGAGGTAGAGGGAGGTGGGAGGTGGGAGGTGGAGGGGAGGGAGGGGTGGGAGGTAGAGGGAGGTAGAGGGAGAGAGGTGGGAGGTAGAGGGAGGAGGTGGGAGGTAGAGGGAGGTAGGTAGAGGGGGAGAGAGGTGGGAGGTAGAGGGAGAGAGGTGGGAGGTAGAGGGAGGTAGAGGGAGAGAGGTGGGAGGTAGAGAGGAGAGAGAGGTGGGAGGTAGAGGGAGAGAGGTGGGAGGTGGGAGGTAGAGGGAGGTAGGTAGGGGAGAGAGGTGGGAGGTAGAGGGAGGTAGAGGGAGAGAGGTGGGAGGTAGAGGGAGAGAGGTGGGAGGTAGAGGGAGGTGGAGGGAGAGGTGGAGGTGGAGGTAGAGGGAGAAAGGTGGGAGGTGGGAGGTAGGGGAGAGGTGGGAGGTAGAGGGAGAAAGGTGGGAGTTAGAGGGAGGTGGAGGGGAGGTGGAGGGAGTAGACATAGATAGAGGGGGAGGCAGGGTGAAGACAAGGGCAGCAGGGTGGAGAGGCAGAGAGAAACAGACAGAGATATGCTTATTATATAGAGAACTGTGGTGATACGATGGCAATACGACACGGCATGGCAGGTGACCGGGGTGAGGCTCTATGTCACCACCATGTAGAGGGAGGTAGAGGGAGAGAGGTGGGAGGTAGAGGGAGGTAGAGGGAGAGAGGTGGGAGCTAGAGGGAGGTAGAGGGAGAGAGGTGGGAGGTAGAGGGAAGTGGAGGGAGAGAGGTAGGAGGTAGAGGGAGGTAGAGGGAGAGAGGTGGGAGGTAGAGGGAGGTGGAGGGAGAGAGGTGGGAGGTAGAGGGAGAGAGGTGGGAGGTAGAGGGAGGTAGAGGGAGGTGGAGGGAGAGAGGTGGGAGGTAGAGGGAGGTAGAGGGAGAGAGGTGGGAGGTGGGAGGTAGAGGGGGTGGGGAGGTAGGTGGGAGGTGGAGGGGGAGAGGTGGGAGGTAGAGGGAGGTGGAGGGAGAGAGGTGGGAGGTAGAGGGAGGTGGGGAGAGAGGTGGGAGGTAGAGGGAGGTAGAGGGAGAGAGGTGGGAGGTAGAGGGAGAGAGGGGGAGGTGGGAGGTAGAGGGAGAGAGGTGGGAGGTAGAGGGAGGTGGGAGGTAGGGGAGGTAGAGGGAGGGAGGGAGAGAGGTGGGAGGTAGAGGGAGGTAGAGGGAGAGAGGTGGGAGGTAGAGGAGAGAGGTGGGAGGTAGAGGGAGGTAGAGGGGGAGGTGGGAGGTAGAGGGAGGTAGAGGGAGAGAGGTGGGAGGTAGAGGGAGGTAGAGGGAGAGAGGTGGGAGGTAGAGGGAGAGAGGTGGGAGGTAGAGGGAGGTGGAGGGAGAGAGGTGGGAGGTAGAGGGAGAAAGGTGGGAGGTAGAGGGAGGTAGAGGGAGAGAGGTGGGAGTTAGAGGGAGGTGGAGGGAGTATAGACATAGATAGAGGGGGAGGCAGGGTGAAGACAAGGGCAGCAGGGTGGAGAGGCAGAGAGAAACAGACAGAGATTTGCTTATTATATAGAGAACTGTGGTGATACGATGGCAATACGACACGGCATGGCAGGTGACCGGGGTGAGGCTCTATGTCACCACCATGTAGATAACAGAATCAGCTTGATCCCCAGCAGGTATCACTCAACATGTCACTATCTCCATCTGATAACAGGACAAGGGATCGAATGGGACTCTGAGATTACAGAATCACAACCCATCATCATCAAGTTGACTACCATGTCAGAAATCCTGGTGGAAAAAAACATTTCATAATTCTGTGTTTGGGCTTTAGCTTGAACAAAATCATGTTTTCTAGATTTTTTATCATTCTACCTCTCTTTCTCACTCTTTCTTTTTCCCTCTCCCTCTCCCTCTCCTTCTCCTTCTCCCTCTCTCTCTCTCCCTCTCCCTCTCCCTCTCCCTCCTTTCAGAAACAGAGTCTCTCCAACAACAATGAATCATAAAATATATATAACATGATAATGTCTCTTGGCTGGGATCATATTGTGGTTTTTATACCATATTGAAAATGTCAGTGGATTTGAAGTGCAAGCCATTATGTGGTGCATAAAATGTGTAATTAACAAGTCAGCCTGCTGCAGATAGATACAAACAGCCGGTAAGCATAGAGGACAGTCTTATTGTGTGGACATTTTTACACATCCCACAGTGATGCTGTTTGGCAAAACGGAGTGAATTCTGAATTATTCTGTCAAAAAAGACCGATTCCATCAGATTGAGGTAACAGCTTTGTTCGACATCCGCATAGCAGATGTTTAGGCAGCTTTGCAGGTGTAACTACGGTATGAACTGACATATCGGTGAGACGCTGCTCTCCTGAGTCACAAACCACTCCCTTCCTTATTATCCCTACTGCATTAGAAGTTCAAAATGGTGCTGGAAAGTGCAGGCTCTATTGATGTGAGAAGTAATGACTCTCAAATGTCAAACCATTGATGTTAGGATGAGGCATGTCTGTGTTTGTCCTGTGGGAATTGAAACAAATTCAGCTCCATGTGTCCATGATAACTAGGGTTGTGTCTGAAAGGGCACCCTATTCACTATATAGTACACCACTTAGTGCACTATACAGGGGAACAGGGTACCATTTTGGATGCAACCTTGGGTCACAGCAGGGGAAACTGCTCTCCATTCATGTGCGTCGTCTCTTCTGTCACTTGATTCATTGTAACAGTGTTGTATAATGAGTTTGAGTGAGATGATTGATGACTGGGCTCAGTTCAAGCAAAATGGCGTCTCCGTCACGGAGGGATCAGTGTTCATGCTAACAAGGTGACCAATCATACCGGACTGGTGGTCTGACCACACTGCAGTGGTTCACTCTATATTTAACAGTAGGGTTATTTAGTCTGGTCCGACCACACTGCAGTGGTCTACTCTATATTTAACAGTAGGGTTATTTAGTCTGGTCCGACCACACTGCAGTGGTTCACTCTATATTTAACAGTAGGGTTATTTAGTCTGGTCTGACCACACTGCAGTGGTTCACTCTATATTTAACAGTAGGGTTATTTATTGGTTCACTCTATTTAACAGTAGTCCTGGTCTGACCACACTGCAGTGGTTCACTCTATATTTAACAGTAGGGTTATTTAGTCTGGTCCGACCACACTGCAGTGGTTCACAGTGGTTCTATATTTAACAGTAGGGTTATTTAGTCTGGTCCGACCACACTGCAGTGGTTCACTCTATATTTAACAGTGGGGTTATTTAGTCTGGTCCGACCACACTGCAGTGGTTCACTCTATATTTAACAGTAGGGTTATTTAGTCTGGTCCGACCACACTGCAGTGGTTCACTCTATATTTAACAGTGGGGTTATTTAGTCTGGTCCGACCACACTGCAGTGGTTCACTCTATATTTAACAGTGGGGTTATTTAGTCTGGTCCGACCACACTGCAGTGGTTCACTCTATATTTAACAGTGGGGTTATTTAGTCTGGTCTGACCACACTGCAGTGGTTCACTCTATATTTAACAGTAGGGTTATTTAGTCTGGTCCGACCACACTGCAGTGGTTCACTCTATATTTAACAGTAGGGTTATTTAGTCTGGTCCGACCACACTGCAGTGGTTCACTCTATATTTAACAGTAGGGTTATTTAGTCTGGTCTGACCACACTGCAGTGGTTCACTCTATATTTAACAGTAGGGTTATTTAGTCTGGTCTGACCACACTGCAGTGGTTCACTCTATATTTAACAGTAGGGTTATTTAGTCTGGTCCGACCACACTGCAGTGGTTCACTCTATATTTAACAGTAGGGTTATTTAGTCTGGTCCGACCACACTGCAGTGGTTCACTCTATATTTAACAGTAGGGTTATTTAGTCTGGTCCGACCACACTGCAGTGGTTCACTCTATATTTAACAGTGGGGTTATTTAGTCTGGTCCGACCACACTGCAGTGGTTCACTCTATATTTAACAGTAGGGTTATTTAGTCTGGTCCGACCACACTGCAGTGGTTCACTCTATATTTAACAGTAGGGTTATTTAGTCTGGTCTGACCACACTGCAGTGGTTCACTCTATATTTAACAGTGGGGTTATTTAGTCTGGTCTGACCACACTGCAGTGGTTCACTCTATATTTAACAGTGGGGTTATTTAGTCTGGTCCGGGCAACACATTGGTGGTGGATGAGGTGACTTTCTCCAGTATTATGTAAAGCACTTTGAGGTATATGAAGTTTTAATTTCCTTTTCAATAACTTTCCATCTTGACCAACTGAATCACAAACATGAACTGGCTCCTGTAATAATCTCCAAGCAATAGTTTTCAGTTTATTAACAGTTTCGGTTGTCAACTATTTCACCTGTTTCTCTTATTCATTTCAACTTCAGCCCAAGACTGACTGTCCCGCCATCAGCCACCTTATATGGGGAACACAAGACAAATTTGTGTCTGCCTGTTTCTCAGAGGGAGCCTCATCATCATTCGGATTGTGGTTGGTGAGTCACAGACAACATCACTACATTGGCTCCACTCCAGTGTTGTCATTGATGGTGTGCCTGTGTGTGTGTGTGTGTGACAGGTTGTGTGTGGCGGAGTGTGTGTAAGAATACAGAGGAGGAAAAGGAAGTTTGCTGATGGATATAAAGGTTGAGGACAGTCCATAGACACATACTGTGTTGAATATTGAGTTCTTTGTTTCCATCCATAGATTGTTAACGCCTCAAGCCTCTTTGAAAGGCAAGTCAGCAATATTCTGCTTTAGGGAAGCAAATACTTATTGGTTCTTGTTTGAATCCCAGTAGATATCTGAAGAGTGATCAAGAACACAGACAATCCTCTAAGTGGCCAATTAATTCAACCTTCCCATGAATATTTATGAGTTGGAGGGGTCGATAACACCTTGTTTGGAATGTGGCCTACAGGTGGTTTGTAGATGTTCAACTAACTATCTAGCTACCTTTACTCTAAACCTACACCAAAAGCTTATTTTTAGTGTTCATACATTTTCATGATGTAGACAACTTTGTCTTTGCAGCTTGCCATATGGGACCTCAGTCAGAGAGGGATGAATGGAGGGCTGGCTACAGAGGGAGGGGATGAGAGTGACTGTGTAACGAATCTCTTCTTCATCTGAGGAAGAGTAGTCAAGATGGGACCAATATGCAGCGTGGTAAGTGTCCATGTTAATTTATTAGAACTGAACACACAAAACAAAATAACAAAGTGAATGAAAGAAACGAAACAGTCCTGTCAGGTGAAACAACACACTAAACAGAAAATAACTACCCACAAATCCTAGTGGGAAAACAGGCTGCCTAAACTCAATCAGAGACAACGATCGACAGCTGCCTCTGATTGGGAACCATAACAGGCCAAACACAGAAATACCAAACCTAGAAGAATAACATAGAATGCCCACCCCAACTCACACCCTGACCAAACTAACACAGAGACATAAAAAAGGAACTAAGGTCAGGACGTGACAGACTGAGTACCGTGCTGTACGTCCATTAGACTTGGCAAGCCCTGCCGTCGCCCGCCAGCCTAAGTTGCCCAACCACCTTAATTAAAAGCACTCCACTAATATAAACTTTGCTATCAATGATCCTGAATGGAACGTGACCCTGAGCGGAATGCTGTCCAAAAACCACTTCCTAGTGTCTTTTATCAATATTTCCTCCACAACAGCCTATCCTCCAGCTACAGACTAGACTGACTCCTTCAGATGTATCTCAGAAGACCATCGGAAGCAGAAGGTCACATCATTGTCCAGGCAGAAGAGGAGCAGACAAGAGCAGAGTGGCAATATTGAGCTTGTCTGAAAGGCCATTGTATATCACTAGCCCACCTGACACCCTCGTCTTACTTATTCCCACAGATCCAGTCAAAGAGACAAACTTGAAGACCCGGGAGAATCAATTCTGGAGAGAAATAGAATATGAATGAAACAAAGACTCCACCAACCAGTGCCTTGGCTTTACCAGTGATCTATGCCACCACAAATAGTCCCTCCAGGCCATGTTTAAGAGCCTGAGGAACAATAACGTTTTTATGTCTCGCGTTAGTTTTACAGCCAGTGTTAAAGGTTAACGTGAGGAAGAGAGAAGGCTGTGTAAGTGTATATTTGATACGGTTATTGATCAGAAGGGATTGATTAGCTATGCCTGAAGCTGTGTGGTGCGGTGCCATATTTGTTCCTTGATTCTTCGTCTAGTACAGTCTTTTGGTCAGCTAGTTCTGGATCCAGCAGCAGTAATACTGAGACATGACGTGTCTCCTCTCTGTTCTATCCGTTCTCCTGAGCTGTATGCATTTGTCCAGAATCAATCTAACCCGACCATTACATTGTATGTAGCTTATTGAGAGACCAGAGAAGGAACTTTTAGACGTCAGGGAATCCAAACGGGGGTGGATGAAGTAAGTAGAACATTGTAAGAGATGTCCTCCTCATGTCAAGAGAGAGATCAGATACACCTTTGATGGGAAGGCCTGTGCAACTGGCCCCAGACATCATCACTTACTGTCGGACAGACATGGGAATATGCAGGATCTCCCCTTGGTAGAGGGAGAGAGAGAGGAAGGGGAGAGAGAGGAGGGGGAGAGAGATACAGAGAAATAGAAAGAGAGTTTTGGGGACTGGTTATAGGGAGGGAAAGAGAAAGTGAGAGAGACAGAGAGAGAGAGAAAGAACGATAGAGAGAGAGGGGGAGAGAGAGAGAGTAGGATTAGGGGGAGAGAAGTTGTGAGGATGGAAACAGAAATGGCCGTGGTAGAGGGTGTGTTGCACTCGGTAGGTTTGCAGTAGTAGGCTGCATAGCATGGACGTATGACATGAGTACTCTGAACGTCAAACTACCCCAATTATACTAAAGAACAACAGTAAAGACATTTTCTACCTTACTGGTTCTTTTGTCTTGTCTCTAAAGACACTGTAGCTGTTCCACTTCAGATTGAATACGAGTGACCACTACTGATCCCTATCATGTCTCCTTTATGCCTCCTTTGTTGCATGTCTGGTCCTTCTCAGAGCCAGATCCATACATAGAGATTCCCTATATAAAGAGATGTCTATAGATATACACTGAGTATGCTAAACATTAGGAACGTTTTGCTCCTTCACCCTCTGAATGGCACACATACGCAATCCATGTCTCAATTGTCTCAAGGCTGAAAAATCCTTCTCTAATCTCCTCCCCTTCGTCTACACTGATTGAAGTGGATTTATCAAGTGACATCAATAAGGGATCATAGCTTTCACCTGGATTCACCCGGTCAGTCTGTCATGGAAAGCGCAGGTGTTCTTAATGTTTTGTTTACTCGGTGTACATAATATACAGTATGCTTGTATAGAGAGAGATGTATTATGGCTCTGGTCCTATTCATGTGCTCTTCATGCACGTCAGTTCAGGTGGATTGGATTATAAAGTCCCCAAATAGACAGACATGGCTCTCCTCTCTTTTCTCTGGAGCTTTGGCAAAGTCATCAGATTCACAGATTGTCTGTCAGAGTGAATCAGGTGTGGGACTGCTTGATTGCTTTATAATATGCAAAGCTAGACAAAAATAGAAAATATATTCTGAGTGAAATTTTACAGCCTGAATGGTTGTGGTCCAATAAGAAGGGTTTTGGGCCATATTGGAGGGATTGTTGAACCAGATCAACATAGACCTTTGTGCTGTTGCTATCTTTTTTTAGGTGATTCTAGACTCGGTAAGACTGTAAGACAAAAATCCTGTCCCTGTACATGACTACAAAGTACCTACCAGAGTGCATAAACACTTGATAATAGCTTCTTATTCCTGCTTGTCTACTTTCTATATAAACCCCCACCCTGAGCGTCTGAACCCCTGAATAACCTTTTAGTTTCTCAACAATGCTTTTTGTTAAAAACAGTTGACAAAGCCCATTAACAATAAATGCATGTCTATTTAACTCGTCACTTGTCTCTGTTCCATTGTCTTTGTTATAATTGCACTGCAATTATGTGATGCTTGTGGAATTCTGTTGCTCATTTCGTGTTCACAAGGCTGTGGAGTCATTGACTAATATACAGTATTATCCGTAGTACACAATATGCAGTATTATGCTACATTTTACATGCTACAGATCACTCTTATTGTTATTGGCTTATGTCTATGCTACTGTAGGGTGTTTGATTGGCTGGTTAAGCACATGCAGTATATTGTGCTCTAAAACAACGTAAACATGTGAAGTATCCTTAGCCTGTTTACTCCTCTTTGACCCTGTAGTGGAGAAGTGCCTGTGATACAATGTCAGTTGTGTCAAATGAAAATGAGTCTCTTGACCGCTTTCACTTCTTTCACTGCTTTCAATTATCTGAACTCTGTTTTCAATGTATTTGCTGAAACAATATGCATCAGAGAAATCCCAGAAAGAGTTACAGTAAATTGCTCTGTGCAGTGCATCCCTAGTAGGTATGACATTCCATGGAGTGTTAATGCAATAGAGTACCGTGAGGAGATTGTTTTTCAACCGAACACAATCTTTGCATATGACACCATCTTATTGACGAAACTCTCCCGAACACTGACAACCTGAAAACATGTCCTTCAGTCCACAGAGCACAGAAAATTAAGTTGATAAAGGTAGTGCATACGCCCATAGACACAGTTGAAGTCGGAAGTTTACATACACCTTAGCCAAATACATTTTCACAATTCCTGGCATTTAATCCTAGTCTAAATTCCCTGTTTTAGGTCAGTTAGGATCAACACTTTATTTTAAGACTGTGAAAATTGTCCATTTGGAAGACTCATTTGCGACTAAGCTGTAACTTCCTGACTGAGATTTTGCTTCAATATATCCACATACTTGTCCTTGCTAAGGATGCCATCTATTTTGTGAAGTGCAAAAGTCCCTCCTGCTGCAAAGTACTCCCACAACATGATGCTGCCACACCCGTGCTTCAAGGATTTTGATGGTGTTCTTTGGCTTGCAAGCCTCCCCGTTTTTCCACCAAACGTAACGATGGTCATTATGGCCAAACAGTTCTATTTTTGTTTCATCAAACCAGAGGACATTTCTCCAAAAAGTATGATCTTTGTCACCATGTGAAGTTGCAAACCGTAGTCTGGCTGTTTTATGGTGGTTTTGGAGCAGTGGCTTCTACCTTGCTGAGCGGCCTTTCAGGTTATGTCGATATAGGACTCGTTTTACTGTGGATCTAGATACTTTTGCACCTGTTTCCTCCAGCATCTTCACAAGGTCCTTTGCTGTTGTTCTGGGATTGATTTGCACTTTTCGCACCAAAGTACGTTCATCTCTAGAAGCACCAAAGTACGTCTCATCTCTAGGTCTCCTTCCTGAGCGGTATGATGGCTGCGTGGTCCCATGGTGTTTATACTTGCGTACTATTGCTTGTACAGATGAACGTGGTACTTTCAGGCATTTGGAAATTGCTCCCGAGGATTAACCAGATTTGTGGAGGTCTACAATTTGTTTTTGGAGGTCTTGGTTGATTTGTTTTGATTTTCCCATGATGTCAAGCAAAGAGGCACTGAGTTTACAGGTATGCCTTGAAATACATCCACAGGTACACCTCCAATTGACTCAAATGATGTCAATTAGCCTATCAGAATCTTCTAAAGCCATGATGTCATTTTCTGGAATTTTCCAAGCTGTTTAAAGGCACAGTCAACTTAGTGTATGTAAACTTCTGACCCACTGGAATTCTAATACAGTGAATTATAAGTGAAATAATCTGTCTGTAAACAATTTTGGGAAAAATTACTGGTGTCATGCACAAAGTAGATGTCCTAATCGACTTGCCAAAACTATAATTTGTTAACAAGAAATTTGTGGAGTGGTTGAAAAACGAGTTTTAATGACTCCAACCTTAGTGTATGTAAACTTCCGACTGTACACAAGAGGGGGAACATCCTTGACTCAAGGGTAGGTTGTAATTAGTCATTTCTCTGTCACTGAATGGATTACTTTTAAAAATTGCTTTGTGAAATATAAAATTGCTTTGTGAAATATAAGACTACACTAAACCTAATGCCCATAAAAAAATCGACTGAAGAAGGAAGTAAGAGTAAAAGTTTTATTTTGAAAAGGACCTTGAAAAGGGTATTTTTCTTAATTCTTAATTTTTCTTAATTCCAATAAAGAATTCCAATAAGGAAATATATGCCTATTGATAAAAGATAATGGCACACATGTCCAGTGAAATGTTTGTTAAGGTTTCTCTGAGTAGCAACATCAACATCCATGTTGTAATAAAGTAGAATTAAAGTAGATAAATCCAGGAATGTCCAAAAGCCTGAAAGAGGACGGCTCCCCTACAAACATCTGTTTCCCATTCAGCCAGATATCGACTTTACAAAGCCAAACTTTAGAATTGTTCAAAATAGACCTCTCTGTTTATGATTTTTTTTAAAATCCCAGCCACATAGGCTTACAGGTAGGCAATAACGTAGTATTAGAATTAAACCCATGAACACACGCACACACGCGCACGCGCACACACACACACACACACACACACACACACACACACACACACACACACACACACACACACACACACACACACACACACACACACACACACACACACACACACACACACACACACACACAGCTATCTTTAGCACAGGCCATATCTTCCTCCTGTGTCCACATAAAATATCTAATTTCCTGGCTGCTGACATTGTACACACAAACTCACATTGTACACACAAAGCTGAGCCAGAGTCATTCAATTGATATTGGCAGATTTTAGGGCAAGAGATTAAACTATTGAAAAACGTTTTTGTTTTTTTATGGTGCTCGGCATTAAATGTACTACTTACAGAAAGCTATTTGATCTTATTGTTGAAAGACTGAGTCTGTCAACGGAAATGACCTGTCTTACAGTATTTACTTTACAGTACTTTACTGTATTACTGTATTTGCTGACGTGTATCGTTACTGTGTAGTCTAGACTGTATACCCCTGTCTACAGCCACAATGTAAGCCACATATTGTTCTATATACCAAACCATAAACGGTAGACTATTAAGATAAGAGTAAGATACTTGACATGTTATTGGCATGGTTTAAACAGCTCTACAAATAAGGCCATGTTTTAGTTCTTTAAGAGGTATCAGAGGTGTGTGTACAGTTTGACAGACCCTTCTTCACGTCAGTGTCCCCCACGTCAGTGTCCCCCCCCCACACTTTAGCTGATAGAGTACAAAATAATTTAATAATAATTTGTGATTAAAACGGCGGTCAGGACACAATATCCCTTTTACAGCATTAGCCTATGAGTTGTGTGTCGAAAACCTCACTCTGTTTTAATAGCTCAGGTGTTCGGAAAAGGGTTTTATCTGAAAGCTTATTTACGGTTTTCTTAGAACTCAACCGTGTAGATGAAGTGACCAGCAGTGCAGACAACTAAGCTACAATGCACCTGCGCCAACTATTGCACAGAGAAGGGTTTGTGATCTGTGATCATGTGACATCTTAACCTTCAAGTTCTCGATAAGTCGAGTACATGTTCTGTTCCAATTTGAAGATAAGTCCTATGAACAAAGTCAATGTCACAACCTCCTCTACTGCCTAACGTCACAACACATTCTGCATCATTGGTCACACTTCAAGAACGGTTGCATGTCTGATCCCTTGTACTCTGATCCCTGTGCTCTGTGAGTCAACGATCCATCGTTTGTAAAGGTGGCAGGGATTAACCTGGGATAGCGGTGTCTAAAGAGGCCTCTTTCTCCTCGTGCTATTTGACTTGGTTACTTGACACGTACAGCACATTGGCCTGTAAAGAAACCCAACAACTCTACCGTTGTCACGCCCTGGTTTTAGTATTTTGTGTTTTCTTTATTATTTTGGTCAGGCCAGGGTGTGACATGGGTGATTATGTGTTTGTCTTGTCTAGGGGTTTTTGTAGATTAATGGGGTTGTGTTTAGTAGAGTAGTCTAGGTAAGTCTATGGTTGCCTAGAGTGGTTCTCAATCAGATGCAGGTGTTTATTGTTGTCTCTGATTGGGAACCATATTTAGGCAGCCATATTCTTTGAGTATTTCGTGGGTGATTGTTCCTGTCTCTGTGTTTGTTGCACCAGATAGGGCTGCTTTGGTTTGTCTTGTTTTTTGTATATTGTTCATTTATCATCTTCATTAAAGATGTATAAAGTTAACCACGCTGCGTTTTGGTCCTCCTCTACTTCGATGGAAGAAAACCGTAACAATCGTTCATCAGAGTCACATTAATATGGATCAGTACAATAGGTTAGGATAATGCTAAACGTATGCTGTTGATCATGGCCTTGATGTGGCCTCTTCTCATCCCTTTAATGAAAAGTTTTAGTGTTCTGTGATGGATGGCTGTAAATAAAGATTTGTCTCGTTTGGGAGGGTGGAAGGGGGATGGTATGAAGAGCTTTAGCTGCTTGTAATGGATTGGACAGGGACATGGGGTATGTGTCAAAATGCTACAGAGTTATGCATTCACAGAATACGTGTCATGCTTGTTGATGGTATACCCAGTACTGTGGCAGATGTGACACCATGGACGTTAACATAATGTATACAAGTATATGAAATATGTACACTTACAATCAAGTGGGATGTGGCCTACAATACAATATCATCTTGAACAAGGATTTTTCATTATACAGCAATGTATCACTATCAATGGAGTTCAGAGAAGCAGTGACTAAGAATGATTGCATGTTGCTTTCAAGAGACGATTTTGAGCTTCACCCAATTTGAGTGCTGCAAGTTTGAGCACAGCTAGTTAGTCACGAAGCACCTGACACATAGGTTGTGTCCCAAATGGCATCCTATTCCATATACGCACTAAATTTAAAGAACGACATAGGGAATAGGATGCCATTTGGAATGCAGACATCTTTAATCGAGTTTTTCCAATTTCTGAGTAATGTTATTCCCTTACGAAGCGAAGCCCGCATCTGAGGAGTTTTTGGCATCCATTCTCCCCATCCTATCTTTTCATTGTTACACTAATCTTGTTGGTATAAATCATTGGCATCGCCATAGACAGTGTCATCCACCAAACAATTTAAGGCGAGCATCGAGGCAGAAGGAGCGAGAGTGAATATTCTCATTACTTAGTGCACACTGGCATGCAGTGTATCCTCTCCTTTCCTCTCCCTCACTAAAGCTAAATGATTTACTGTGTCTCGGAAAATGTATTTGCTTTCTATCCTCCTCATCACTGTGTCCCTTTTTCTTTTGTCCAGAGTCGATAGATCTTGTGAGCGCTTTTGCTCAAATATTTTGTGCCACATAACCTAGTGTAAAACATTGTCATCTGGCCATCTCTTTTCTCCCCCTCAGAGCATGCCTTCTTATATATTAAAGACCATTGTTTCAGGTTGGATAGATAGATGGATGTAAGCCAAGTCCTCGCCCCAACTTTACAACCCTGCTTTACTCAAGAGCTCAGTAAATTGTTGTCTAAAGTTTCCTCTGGAGAGCTGTTGACGTGTATTCAGATAAAACACACGTGTGTGTGTGTGTGTGTGTGTGTGTGTGTGTGTGTGTGTGTGTGTGTGTGTGTGTGTGTGTGTGTGTGTGTGTGTGTGTGTGTGTGTGTGTGTGTGTGTGTGTGTGTGTGTGTGTGTGTGTGTGTGTGTGTGTGTGTGTGTGTGTGTGTGTGTTGTGTGCCCTGCCGAAAATAAGGTTTAGCACCGATTAATATTTCAGACCCTCGCCCTCCAGAACACAATAATTATAGTAGATATTATTATTAATCTTCACAGCTATACCAGACACCCTTGTACTGCCATGGGACACAGTGTTTACAGTCATTGTACAGTCATTGAGTTATATAATGCTTTTAAATTGTCCCATTTTTACTGTGATGATTGAGGATATGATCCTCGCCTGCCTTGGGGATGGCCATTTTCTGTTTGGCATTCCGGACAGACATCCTTCACAGAGTCTCAGACAGTTGAACTGCAACCACTCAACTGGCCCTCTAAACTCTCTCTCTCTCTCTCTTCATCCTGCTCTCTTGTTCTCCCTCCCTCTCCCTTATCCTCTCTCCCGTTTTCTCTCTCTCCATAGCTTGATCTCCCTTCCAATCTCACTTTCTCTCTCCTTCTCTTTCTTCCCCCTCTCTCTCCCCCAGAACTCTGTCCAACAGAAGTGAATATTTCCCTTTAAATGTCTATTCCCAGGAGATGTTCAGTAAAATGCCAGTGCCCGCTATGTGTCTCTCATGTAATTCATCAGCCTGGTTTGGCCGAGTAGAGAGCAGGAGCCTCATCTCTCTCTCTCTCTCTCTCTCTCTCTCTCTCTCTCTAGATTTATGTTCAAGATTATTAGGTGAGCCATCACTGCTGTGGCTGTGACACACTTCGACAGTGCTTCATCCCTACTTCAGATGTGTCAGGAAAAGCAAACGATTGAAGTAGGTTTGGATGAAGAGTAGGGTGTGATGAAGAGTTAAATCAATCAATCAAGGGCCAAATACCAATGTGAGGTAAAGTTGCCATGCCAATCTCAACATCAATGGCGGAAAGTTGAGTATCATGTGTAGGATTCAGCCATAGCTCACTGCATTGCCCCTTGCATTATCACCTTTTCAATAACATGTTTGTATTCAGACCAACATTTTTCTCAGTCCTCTTACTTCCTTACAGCCTTCAACAACATTCAATTAATTTTGCATTGAAAACATTTCTGTGCCCTTGAGAGCTTCTTCAGGATGAATGTGGGAAATATGTCTTTTGTTTCTGACCACACTGACAGTCTTACCGCAGCTAACATTCCACTGACCTAGTACTGTGGCGGATTCCAGGCTAGAGTTTTCAGCCGCGGTTAGGAAGTTGTTCTCTGGTGTGTGTGTGTTTGTATGTGTGTGTGTGTGTGTGTTGGAATGAGAGGCATGCACCTTAGAAAGGGGGGTCTGTTCTCATCAGGGTCATTATGCTCAAGGTAAGTTAACGTCCCTGAGCCAGCAGGGATAATGGAGTTTGTCCTTTTATTTGAATACAGGCGTGTGTGCTTGCGTGTGTGTGTGCATTGCATGTTTGGGTGCGTGCGTGCACGTGTGTGTGTGGTGTGGCGAACGCACTGTGGAACAATAGCTGCTTGTGCTTCATGAATTGAAGCATTCTTGATATATTTGACATTTTGACCTCAGTACTGTACAGTACGTGCTTTCATGACGTGTCTGACTCAGTCAGTTCTCAACAGGTTATATTCAATGAGCACTTAATCGGTGGGTAGTGATGGGTTGTAGTGGCAGGTGTGTTTGCACAATGGTTTGCTGTGTTTATCAAGAGGAAAATTTGATATCGAAAGAGCTGGTCTGTCACCCACACAGAAGTCATGTATCTAAATTAAAACAAATAACGTGATCACACATTTAGACGGGATGTAATGTCCTTTATCTATGTTAGTAAAATAAAACAATCATCAAAGTATTACTTCTCCCACGCAGTGGTCTATCTCAGATTTCTCCATTATTACTTGTCTAGAGAGTTGTGCCAAGTCCTTCTGCCAAGCCCTTCTGTCAAGCCCTTCTGCCAAGCCCTTCTGCACTAGGACAATAAACCTTCACCTGAGACGTGGAAATACATTTTTGTCCTATCGAATAAATGTCCCCTCCAGTAGACATCAAGATGCACAACGTTTGTTTTTACCTACTGTCCTCCTTTACTGTAATGTAAAATGTTTCATATGTACTATTAACCAAGTCCTAATTGGCACTACAGTGCAATAACAAATAAATACAATTATTCTTTCAGATTTTGTTCTTTGTAACATGTTTTTTTTTCACCCAACACAAATAAATGAATCCTAAACCTTTTTTCTCTGGGTCTGAGGAGAATGTAATACACTCACAACATGTTTCACAACCTCGTAAAGAAAATCTTGAAGTTTACCAAGAGTGAAACATAACACATTTACAGTTGCTGTCTGAATATCTGTCACCAGCAACATACTGTATGTACTTTTACACTGTTCCTTTCACTTCAGTTCTCTGTACTATATTCCAGACATACATAGGTCAACGTCATTATACAACACTGACCACCTGATCGCCGGGTGGTTGTGACTCACAGAATGCCGCCTTCAGTGGTAGGCTATGTGTGACCACAGAAACTCAGTTACCTCAGCCCTCCATCCCTTCATACACTCATCCCTCCATCCCCTCATCCCTTCATCCCCTTAACTTACAGTCCTTTATATGGTTTTCTTTCATAAATATGGGATGGACCCCAGAGACCCCAGAGACAGGCAGTCTCTGAAAATGAAAACAGTTTCTCTTGAAAGCAAGGAGCTTCTCGATCTGACAATGTACAGTATAAAGGGTTTTTAGGGATGGGGTTTGGGTGGAAGGTAGCAAGGTCCTTGACAGCTGAAAGCACTTGCATGTCAAATGCCGTGATTCCCAAGGTAAAGGGAGAGAGAGACAGTCGCTAGAGTGCGATGGGACAAGGACATCCCGACCAGTCAAATCCTCCCCTAACCCAGGCCAATTGTGCACCGCCTCATGGGCCTTCTGGTGGCTGGCTTCCAAACAGGATCGAACCCGTGTCTGTAGTGACGCCTCTAGTGTGTCACTAGTGCCTTAGACCGCTGCGCCACTTAGGAGGACAAGTACTACTTTTCAATACGAAAGGTGTCGTCTATTGAGACATTTTACTGAGATATGACGACATTTCCCTCCTTTTTGGTGGCCCGAAAAGACGGGACACATGAAATTGGGCTGATCTGTCCCAGGAAAAATGGGATGGTTAACCTAATACACACTGTCAACTGAGTAGACTGGGCTACAATGGGTATTACCATGAACTCCACATAGGCCTACCGGTAGTCAGTGATGTAGTGTAAAGGGTCAAATTGGTGGGTAAATTCGGATTGCTGGTCGTGGTGAAAAAAGTAAGCTTCCCTACACTTTCAATTCATTTTCATGAAATTGTTGGGTAAATGGCGTTTACTTGAGTTTAACACAGGAGGTTTGTGGCACCTTAATTGGGGAGGACAGGCTCGCGGTAATGGCTGGAAGGGAATAAGTGGAATGATATCAAATTCATGTTTAATGCAATTGCATTTTCTCCATTCCAGTCATTATTATGAACGGTCTTCCCCTCAGTATCCTCCAGTGGTTTACCTTCCACTAGGCCTACACCACTGCCCACAGCCTGCCCACTCAGATCAGACAATTTTACACACATGAACATGAACACAATCAAAACATGTTTTATTCCCTAGTTGTCCATAACTCATGAGTTATTGCTTGGAGTCTTCACAGAACGTGTGACATAAAACGCTACCTTTCTTTCCTTACATTAATGACATTTATGACAGTATTGTTTGTCATTATTAAGCATTTAACATTTGAATTAGCGCATTGAACCTAATTAAACCCTGTGGATCTTGGAGATCTGGGAAAATGCACTGTACGTGTAACTATACCTACGTAACATTTAATGATGTTTCACTGTAAAAACTGTTCTCATGGGCACACAAATTCTAAATAATGTTGGCCTATGCCATTGCAAAATCAAATGCTTCTAACCGAAATAATCAACTATAAGCCTAATGTCTTAACGTATACTTGTTGGATGAATTGGATGCACATTGGTGTCTAGCTGTAGGATAGTTGTCTAGTGATATTGTCATCCATCATCAATGGATCCAGGAAAGAAAACAAATATTGACAGAAAATAAAAAAGCTAAATAAATGGCCAAATGGAATAATGGACACGGACGCCACGGACGCCACGGACGGCACGGACGGCATGGACAACACCATTAACCACACCCACCTGAAATGAGCGCTCTAAACAGCTGACTGACTAAAGCAAACAAGGATAAATGTAATGCATTGGAATAAAGGATATTTTTTATCAAGGGACACATGGCGAAAATGAGGAAGTACAAAGGAAAATATATGCGTAAAGGAGCTCAGCTGAGGTGGAAATTCAGCACTACTGAGTGGACAGCGCCTCCACATAGAAATAAATGGTTTAAACCACAGGTGTCAAACTCATTACACGGAGGGCTGAGTGTCTGGTTTTGCTCCTCTTGATTGATTAATTAAGGTCAGTAATTAGTAAGAAACTCCCCACACCTGGTTGTCTAGGGCTTAATTGAAGAAAAAATAAAAAATATCTGCAGACACTAGGCTATCCGTGGAATGAGTTTGACACCCCTGGTTTAAACCATGATAGAGAGGTGGAGGTGTTTATTTCATTTGTAAGATTTTATTTTCATATTTACCACTGTAAAACCTATTTACCAATGCATTTGAAACAAATAGAAGAATGATTCAATTAGCATTATTTAGAGATCCCCCAAAGTTTGACCTTTGTTGCGTTTAGGGGAGCTAACGTCTCATTCAGTGGAGCCAAGCCTCCTCTTGCTCCACTGTAATTCCTACCCTGCTTTAAGGTCATAATAAGTGGACCTGCTGCTAGCATGTTGACATCATAATAAGTGGACCTGCTGCTAGCATGTTGACATCATAATAAGTGGACCTGCTGCTAGCATGTTGACGTCATAATAAGTGGACCTGCTGCTAGCATGTTGACATCATAATAAGTGGACCTGCTGCTAGCATGTTGACGTCATAATAAGTGGACCTGCTGCTAGCATGTTGACATCATAATAAGTGGACCTGCTGCTAGCATGTTGACGTCATAATAAGTGGAACTGCTGCTAGCATGTTGACATCATAATAAGTGGACCTGCTGCTAGCATGTTGACATCATAATAAGTGGACCTGCTGCTAGCATGTTGACATCATAATAAGTGGACCTGCTGCTAGCATGTTGACATCATAATAAGTGGACCTGCTGCTAGCATGTTGACGTCATAATAAGTGGATATCATGCTAGCATGTTGACATCATAATAAGTTGACCTGCTGCTAGCATGTTGACGTCATAATAAGTGGATATCATGCTAGCATGTTGACATCATAATAAGTTGACCTGCTGCTAGCATGTTGACGTCATAATAAGTGGACCTGCTACTAGCATGTTGACATTATAATAAGTGGACGTCCTGCTAGTATGTTGACATCATAATAAGTTGACCTGCTGCTAGCATGTTGACATCATAATAAGTTGACCTGCTGCTAGCATGTTGACATCATAATAAGTTGACCTGCTGCTAGCATGTTGACATTATAATAAGTGGACCTGCTACTAGCATGTTGACATCATAATAAGTTGACCTGCTGCTAGCATGTTGACATTATAATAAGTTGACCTGCTACTAGCATGTTGACATCATAATAAGTTGACCTGCTGCTAGCATGTTGACATCATAATAAGTTGACCTGCTGCTAGCATGTTGACATCATAATAAGTTGACCTGCTGCTAGCATGTTGACGTCATAATAAGTGGACCTGCTACTAGCATGTTGACATTATAATAAGTGGACGTCCTGCTAGTATGTTGACCATAGAGACCATAGCCTCAAGTGGCCAAAAGGCTGTATTAGTATGGTTAGTGCCATTGTGGGCTTGCACCATTTTAATATAATCAACTGGGTGGGACTTCCAACTTCATTGGCTGATCCATCCTGGTGACCCTGTTGGAGTCATGTCCAACCGGGTCGTCATGTGGGATCAGCCAATCGTGAAGAAGAAAATGGACTACTTGGAGATAGCCTCAATGGTGCTGCCCATGCTGTCACAGACACTATAACGGCACAAATAGAAAGATGAGTATCTATCTATCTCTATGATGTTAGATTGTAGGATATTCTCTCTCTTGGATGGTCATATGACCCCCAGCTGGCAGGATAATTGCGGCTGCATGGAGATCATGTAGGCAGTGTTTATGAAGGCATTACTATCCTTGTCTCCCTTTCTCTCTCAGGGGATGTTGTGTTGAACTCCCGTGACTTTACCCATCGTAGTAAAGAGCTGGGCCATGCATGTGCCTACGCACATAAGAACATCATCGCAAATATGCATGCAGGCACATACACAGACACGTACACATACACACACACATATACACACATACACACATCAAAACATTCTGTTGCTTTAAGCTCACGTTGGCACCAGTCCTCATTGACACAATTGGCTCTATCTATTCAATCAGATCCGCTTTAGCTGACAGACGCATAGCGGTTGTTTTGATGGTGTCAGAGGTGGAACTGCATTAGAGCTGTCAAATCCACAAGTGCCTCCTGGCATTACACCTAAAGCTGACTTTGCCATTGGCTGCACGAAGTTGCATTAACAGAAATCCCAAGCAGCCTTGTTTACAACTTGGAACACTGGAATGTGAGATGTAATCTACACCTCAATTAGGATGATAGAAACCCTCATTATTTAGTTTAATGATTTTTTTCATTTGAGTGTAATTATTTCAATATACTCTACACCAGGGATGGACAACTGGTGGCCCGTGGGCCACATCCTCCTTTTGAAGGTCCTCAGATAACCCCCACCCACTTCTCAGTCGGGGTCTCAACTTACTGTTACAAGTTAGAATATTTTATCATCCCCACAGTGACCGTACGTACACATCTGACCGAGTCTGTAATACCTACATGTTTCAAGCAGACCAACATAGTCCCTGTGCCCAAGAAAGCAAAGGTAACCTGCCTAAATGATTACTGCTCCGTAGCACTCACCTCTGTAGCAATGAAGTGCTTTGAAAGACTGGTCAAGACTCACATCAACACCATCATGCCAGAAACCCTAGACCACTCCAATTTGTATACTGCCCCAACAGATCCACAGATGAATCTCAATCGCCTTCCACAATGTCCTTTCCCACCTGGACAAAAGGAACACCTATGTGTTGCTTATGGCCTTATAGAGCTTGTTGAGTGCGGTCTTATTGCCACATCGGTTTGTGGTGGTAAATATATGGCTACAAATAATATAGATAAGAACTCTCTTGGTAGATAGTGTGGTCTACAGCTTAACATGAGATATTCTACCTCAGGCTAGCAATACCCCGAGACTCCTTTAATATTAGACATCGCCCACCAGCAGTTATTGACAAATAGACACACACCCCCGCCCCTCGTCTTACCAGACGTAGCTGCTCTGTCCTGCCGAAACACAGAGAAGCCAGCCAACTCTATATGATCTGTGTCGTCGTTCAGCCAAGTCTAGGTGAAACATACGATAATACAGTTTTTAATGTCCCGTTGGTAGGATAGTCTTCCTCGTAGATCGTCCAGTTTGTATTCCATTGATTGCACGTTGGCCAATAATACGGAGGGAAGTGGTGGTTTACCTACTCGTCGGTGAATTCCTACAAGGCAACTCGCCCTCCTCCCCCTCCTCCCCCTTTTCCTCCGTCTTCATGCTGATGACGGGAATTTGGGCCTTGTCTTGACAAAAAAATCTTTGTCCAGTTCGAGGTGAGTAATCGCTGTTCTGATGTCCAGAAGCTCTTTTTGGTCATAAGAGACGGTAGCAGCAACATTATATACAAAATTAGTTACAAGCAATGCGAAAAAAATAAAAATAATAGCACATTTGGTTAGGAGCCCGTAAAACTGCAGCCCTCCCCTACGGAGCCCCAGCTATTCCGCTTAACGCTTGATCTGATTGAATCTAGGACTAATTGTGACATAAAGGGATCATCCAACGTCTCCCCCAGCAGGGCCAAAGCTCATAGCCCAGTAGGTGCTGATCCAATAGAAGGAAGTGTCTCTGATGTCTGCCTGACTCTCATAAACCCCATGTAGACCAATTATCTAATTCACACTGAGCAGGCTGCTTTATTCTCAGGCATTTCTATCAAAGTGGGACAAATGCCATGTCACTAACTAGAATAACCTAAACCTGCTGTGGTCTCTTCTGAATTTCTCATGGATGTTCCATCAAACTAGAGATGTGATTAGAATGACTAGGTGATTAGGTGATCATCTCATGACCTGGTTAAGAAAATGAAAGCTACACTGTTTGAAAAAAGGGTTCCAAAAGGATTCTTTGGCCATCCCCATAGGAGAACACTTTTTGTTTCCAGGTAGAACCCATATTGGTTCCAGGTAGAAACCTTTTGGGTTCCATGTAGAACCCTTTGTGGAAAGGGTTCTTCCTGGAACTGTAACGGTTCTCCTCGTCATCTGAGGAAGAGTAGTCAAGATCGGACCAATGCACAGCGTGGTATGTGTCCATGTTAATATTTAATAAATCAACTGAACACTGAATAACAAAACGACAAAGAGAGTGAACGAAACAGTCCTGTAAGGTGTAAACACACAAAACAGAAAACAACTACCCACAAATCAAGTGGGAAAAACAGGCTACCTAAATATGGTTCTCAATCAGAGACAACGATTGACAGCTGCTTCTGATTGAGAACCATACCAGGCCAAACACATAGAAAACCAAAACTAGAACAAC